>NC_041398.2:141977705-142152705 GCF_900747795.2 Erpetoichthys calabaricus | reverse complement strand
CCACCAAGATATGCAATCGTTTAAATCAAAGCGCGAGTCGAAAAACACCATCCCATAATATTAGTTAACGATTAACACATTTCTATATGTATTGTAAGCATACAATACAACTGATAATATGTTGCGCTTATTTATCTGGTGTACTGACATTTTTGTGCGTTTAACGGCTGAAATCTAATGTGGTTTGTGCCCTTCAGAATGAAAAGAGTTTGCATTTACCTTTTTAATAAAAGGCGAGCTTTTAAGCCTGAGAAATCACCCCGTAAATGCACACGTTTAATTGCACATGTGTTAATATGTATGCTTACACAGTATTAAAAGACACTCAACAAGTACACAGTATTAAAAGACAGTCAACAATTAATGTCATTTACCTTCGTTCCCGCGTTTGACTTGTGCTGTAAATCTCTTCCTCGTTTTAAGTTCACGTGATTACGTAGGAGGCGTAATACGTGATGACGTGATACGTGACTCCGCCTCCTCCATTAGAGTATATGGACAAAAAACAGGTTCCAGTTATGACCATTACACGTAGAATTTCGAAATGAAACCTGCCTAACTTTTGTAAGTAAGCTGTAAGGAATGAGCCTGCCAAATTTCAGACTTCTACCTACACGGGAAGTTGGAGAATTAGTGATGAATGAGTCAGTCAAACAGGTTCCAGTTATGACCATTACGCGTAGAATTTCGAAATGAAACCTGCCTAACTTTTGTAAGTAAGCTGTAAGGAATGAGCCTGCCAAATTTCAGACTTCTACCTACACGGGAAGTTGGAGAATTAGTGATGAGTGAGTCAGTCAAACAGGTTTCAGTTATGACCATTACGCGTAGAATTTCGAAATAAAACCTGCCTAACTTTTGTAAGTAAGCTGTAAGGAATGAGCCTGCCAAATTTCAGACTTCTACCTACACGGGAAGTTGGAGAATTAGTGATGAGTGAGTCAGTCAGTCAGTCAGTCAGTCAGTCAGTGAGTCAGTGAGGGCTTTGCCTTTTATTAGTATAGATTCTACATATACACATATGTACATATACATATATATACATATACACATCCACATATACATATATATATACATATACAAATTTACATATCTACATATATATATATATACATATAAATATAGACATACATATATACATACATTCACATATATATATATATATATATATATATATATATATATACTGTATATATATATATATATTCTGTGTATGTATATATATATATATATATATATATATATATATACTGCTGAGGTGGGTTGGCACCCTGCCCGGGATTGGTTCCCTGCCTTGTGCCCTGTGTTGGCTGGGATTGGCTCCAGCAGACCCCCGTGACCCTGTGTTCGGATTCAGCGGGTTGGAAAATGGATGGATGGATATATATACTGTATATATATATATATATATATATATATATATATATATATATATATATATATATATATACAGTGGAACCTCTAGATACGAGTTTAATTCGTTCCAGAACTGAGCTTGTATAGCGAATTTCTCGTATCTAGAACAAACTTCCCCATTGAAAATAATGGAAATCCAGTTAATCCCTTCTGCACCCCAAATATATTAACATAAAAATCAATTTTCCTAACAAATAACACTGATAAATTATATATACTGTAGTCTACCTTTAATAAATAACACTGGTAAATAATATAACTGATTATTAAAAGAATCAAAACAGGTGTCCAAAGTGCAGTAGAGCATTCAATAAATCTTTAAATAAATAATCCTTAAAACAGTTGTGAAGTGGAGGTTTAAAATACACAAGAATAACAATCCTTTAACACGAGGTTAAAACGTCAACAAGAAGCAGTCTTTAAAAACAGATGACAATCCCCGGTGCTTCTTCTCTGTTAGCATCTCACCTGCTTCTCCCATGCGGGCTCTGCAACAGGCGAGACACTCTTAATGCAGCTGACCTTCTCTACACCGTCCTGCTTCAGCTGTTTGGCTCGCCTGTTCAGCTACACGCGAGCCTGCGCGAGCCTGCACTTGCCTGCCTGCCTGCCTTCTCTCTCTCTCTCTCTCTCTCTCTCTCTCTTTCTTTTCTTTTCTTTTACTTTTTCTCCCCCTTAACCGGCTCGCGCTTCTCTATATATGCGGGGAGGACATGGCAGCTGCAGCCCATCAGCCACAGGAACAATCATGGATGTGGGCAGTTTCCCACCTGTGCACTTAGGTGAGAAACGCAGACACCGCAGATCACCCTGCGGCTCGCTACAGCTACCACGCCCCCTTGCTAAGCCGCGAGCTATACCCACAGCCTGGCTCGTGGCTCGTTACGCGAACCAATGCTCGTATTTAGAGCTGAATTTTTCGCTCATACTTTCCTCGTATTTTGAATTTCTCGTATACAGAGGTGCTCGTATCTCGAGGTTCCACTGTACTGTATATACAGTGGTGTGAAAAACTATTTGCCCCCTTCCTGATTTCTGATTCTTTTGCATGTTTGTCACACAAAATGTTTCTGATCATCAAACACATTTAACCATTAGTCAAATATAACACAAGTAAACACAAAATGCAGTTTGTAAATGGTGGTTTTTATTATTTAGGGAGAAAAAAAAATCCAAACCTACATGGCCCTGTGTGAAAAAGTAATTGCCCCCTGAACCTAATAACTGGTTGGGCCACCCTTAGCAGCAATAACTGCAATCAAGTGTTTACGATAACTTGCAATGAGTCTATTACAGTGCTCTGGAGGAATTTTGGCCCACTCATCTTTGCAAAATTGTTGTAATTCAGCTTTATTTGAGGGTTTTCTAGCATGAACCGCCTTTTTAAGGTCATGCCATAGCATCTCAATTGGATTCAGGTCAGGACTTTGACTAGGCCACTCCAAAGTCTTCATTTTGTTTTTCTTCAGCCATTCAGAGATGGATTTGCTGGTGTGTTTTGGGTCATTGTCCTATTGCAGCACCCAAGATCGCTTCAGCTTGAGTTGACGAACAGATGGCCGGACATTCTCCTTCAGGATTTTTTGGTAGACAGTAGAATTCATGGTTCCATCTATCACAGCAAGCCTTCCAGGTCCTGAAGCAGCAAAACAACCCCAGACCATCACACTACCACCACCATATTTTACTGGTGGTATGATGTTCTTTTTCTGAAATGCTGTGTTCCTTTTACGCCAGATGTAACGGGACATTTGCCTTCCAAAAAGTTCAACTTTTGTCTCATCAGTCCACAAGGTATATTCCCAAAAGTCTTGGCAATCATTGAGATGTTTCTTAGCAAAATTGAGACGAGCCCTAATGTTCTTTTTGCTTAACAGTGGTTTGCGTCTTGGAAATCTGCCATGCAGGCCGTTTTTGCCCAGTCTCTTTCTTATGGTGGAGTCGTGAACACTGACCTTAATTGAGGCAAGTGAGGCCTGCAGTTCTTTAGACGTTGTCCTGGGGTCTTTTGTGACCTCTCGGATGAGTCGTCTCTGCGCTCTTGGGGTAATTTTGGTCGGCCGGCCACTCCTGGGAAGGTTCACCACTGTTCCATGTTTTTGCCATTTGTGGATAATGGCTCTCACTGTGGTTCGCTGGAGTCCCAAAGCTTTAGAAATGGCTTTATAACCTTTACCAGACTGATAGATCTCAATTACTTCTGTTCTCATTTGTTCCTGAATTTCTTTGGATCTTGGCATGATGTCTAGCTTTTGAGGTGCTTTTGGTCTACTTCTCTGTGTCAGGCAGCTCCTATTTAAGTGATTTCTTGATTGAAACAGGTGTGGCAGTAATCAGGCCTGGGGGTGGCTACGGAAATTGAACTCAGGTGTGATACACCACAGTTAGGTTATTTTTTAACAAGGGGGCAATTACTTTTTCACACAGGGCCATGTAGGTTTGGATTTTTTTTTCTCCCTAAATAATAAAAACCACCATTTAAAAACTGCATTTTGTGTTTACTTGTGTTATATTTGACTAATGGTTAAATGTGTTTGATGATCAGAAACATTTTGTGTGACAAACATGCAAAAGAATAAGAAATCAGGAAGGGGGCAAATAGTTTTTCACACCACTGTATATATATATACTGTATATATATACTGTATATATACATATCTACTTATTGGCTCCTGTATTTAGGATATAGCGGGTTCGATAATGGATGGATGGACATTTGTATGCATAGCCCTATTTGCCCGTTTTCGTTTTTTTTCTTTCTTCAGTAATATTTCAGCAAACCCGGAGCTTGTCAGTTCAAATCCTGGTACTGACACCACTGTGTGACCCTGAGGAAGTCACTTCACCTGCCTGTGCTGCAAAAAACAAAAGTAATGTAAGAAATTGTACCTCAGATGTTGCAGGTTGCTGGAATAAAGGCATAAGTAAAATAGATAAATATGTATTATACACATAGGAAATATTAATTTATTTTCAGTTAAGTCATCTGCAGCAAACCTTTATAAATGAGGGTTTCTCCTTCTCCTTCATTGAGGTTTTCTCTTGGAGAGCTTTTTTCATTTCATTGAAAATTAAAGTAGCAGCTGCCAAAATATGTAGCTTTCTTATTAATTTTTCAACATTGTGTAAAATAACTTTATAAAGTAACATAAAAGGTTTAAATACTGGTTATCCTTTTACACTAAAATATTACTAAAGAGATACAAAAAAAGTAAAATACATATGTTCTTTTTCTTTAAGGAGATTTAATATTACTGAAGAAAGAAAAAAAAAAACTAAAACAGCCAAATTGGGCTATGCATACAAACTTAAAAGGTTTAAATAAAACAGAAATATACACTTTTATTTTTACTTGCTTAACTTGTGGAGGGTGTATCCTGTAGCAAAGCCCTAGCTTTTTTCGTGAAACCCCTTTTAGGGGGTGGGGGGGGTTTTGTAGGTGACTAAGTCAGTATGACTTAGTCACCTCAAAACCACCCCACCCCCCCACTGAATGTGTTGCTATATATTGCCTTTGATTCTTGTAAGTGTAAGCAAAATCCTCTGATGAAGACCCCTGATAGGGGTTGAAAGCTCAGGAATAAAACTATTTTATGATACGTGATTCGTATATATATATATATATCCCCGCGAACTACTGCTTTTAAATTTTTATTAAGAAGAAAAGCTTTTTAAATTGAGGGAAAATATCCCAATAGCAATTTGTTAAGGATCTGTTTTTTTGTGAAGCAGCCTTAACACAGCTTTTCCGCTGTTTTATAAACGAACGCCATATAAGGTCTTCCTTTTTCCTTGGTTCGCCAAGGAAGGAGCCTTTTTATTAAATCCAAGGGTTCTTCGCTTTTTTTTTTTGTTTGTTTATTACGATTGTTATAGTTCTGTTTGTATACGACGTTGTCAGTTCAGCACTCAGGTTGTAATATGACCAAGCTGTGCAAGCTTACTGTTAAGAATGCAACGTATAGTTGTACATGAGAAAAGCAATCTTGCCTCAAATCAATGGCAACCTTTTGTAGGTCTATGAACTTAATTTAAAGTTTAGGTTTACACGGTGCTTTCTTTCCGAAGTACCTGCACTCATGAATATGTCTGTATGCGTCAGTCGCTCAAATCCCCGCGCTTCGCACCGGCGAAGTACTGCTTTTAAATTTTTATTAAGAAGAAAAGAAAACCTTTTAAAATTGAGGGAAAATATACCAATAACAGTTTGTTAAGGATCTGTTTTTTTGTGAAGCTGCCTTCACTCGAGTAATCACTTCGAGCTGATTTGCTGGCTAACCATAAGCGTTACCTGGTAGGTAACCACCCATACAATCAGATTGTGAATCAGACTACGAATGCCATGAATGTAATTACCCCAATCTACATGCTGTCAAATAAACGAACCACACGCCGTGGCGCAATTTTAGGGGCTTCGCCTATAGCTCTGACGTCCGAGGTTCGATTCCCGTAAGGGAGTGAAGTGAGTGGGTGGTTACCTACCAGGTAACGCTTATGGTTGGCCAGCAAGTCAGGTAACATCAGCCACGGTGCCTTCAGTTGTGAGAAGCAGATCATAGAATGGATGAAAATAGTTTACTGTCAAATAATGCAAAGAGTACGCGACACGTCTTTCCCCCTTATTCTTGGCTCATCAGGCGTACACACTCACTGCACTCGCTTACGGTAATCGAACCTCAGACGTCAGCGCTAGAGGGGCTTCGCAGCGGTGAAGTATTGCTTTTAAATTTTAATTAAGAAGAAAACAAAACCTTTTTAAATTAAGTCTTAAAAAGAGGTGTAAAGATATTGACAATAAGCTACGCAAACCCACCAAGACATGCAATCGTTTAAATCAAGGCGCGAGTCGAAAAACACCATCCCATAATATTAGTTAACGATTAACACATTTCTATATGTATTGTAAGCATACAATACAACTGATAATATGTTGCGCTTATTTATCTGGTGTACTGACATTTTTGCGCGTTTAACGGCTGAAATCTAATGTGGTTTGTGCCCTTCAGAATGAAAAGAGTTTGCATTTACCTTTTTAATAAAAGGCGAGCTTTTAAGCCTGAGAAATCACCCCGTAAATGCACACGTTTAATTGCACATGTGTTAATATGTATGCTTACTTCAGTTGCATGTTCACAGTCTTATTCTTGTTTTTATATTGCTTTCCTTTTAGCAGTTATTTTCTTTATTTTCCATCCTCAACTGAACACCGATACACCTTTTGGATACAAAATGTAGATATATATTTTTTCCTTTTTCTTTCTTTACTGTGCAAGCAAAGTATACTGGCATTAAGGATAGTTTTAAAAGGATTGTTTATGTGTCCATTATGATTTCTGAGAATATTTAAAGACACCAGGTAAGGAGCACTAAACTGGTCAGCATTCACTTTACAACCTTGACATTTCTTGAACTACAAATTTAATATTATATATTATGCCTGCTTTATATTACAATAATAATAATTATTATTATTCTATATTAGCATTAATGTTAATTATAATTGTGAATTTCCCCTTGGGATTAATAAAGTATCTATCTATCTATCTATCTATCTATCTATCTATCTATCTATCTATCTATCTATCTATCTATCTATCTATCTAATTATTAGTGAAATTAGTTAAAACAGAAAAACCTGATCATACAATGTAGAAATAATGTGTGTCTTTTATACTGTGTATGAGAAGAGGATGAACTAGCTCAAACAATGAGGCAAAAGAAAGCAGTTTTAAATGTTAGTGATTTGTATTTTTATAATTGAAAAGAACTTTAATTAAATTGTATCATTTACTTTTAAAACTGATATTCTATTTATAAAATGGTTCTACCATTAAGCAATTAACCTATATAGTTTGTTATATTTATTTATTATTTACATTTACACATTTTATAAATAAAACATAATTGGTTCTAAAATGCTACGTAAAATTTACATTCATTTATCTAACGTAGTAAGCTGCTATTTTCTTTGACATCATCTATCAAAAATTGTGAAAGTCATAAAAACAAATACCGCACACACCTATAGTTCACATAAAGTATACATACAGTACATGAATGTAAATATATAAATCTGTTCATAATTCATTTAAACTACCAGAATACAAGTGAAGCGTTATATAGGTACAATAATGCTATATTAAAGAGTAAAATAGCAATACTAATACATTCCATGGCATAAATGGATTCATAAAAGGGTTATAAGATTTTTTTACTTGGGCCACTAGAGCAGGCCCTGGCATAGATGTAATTTTTCAGTCTTTAAAAATCAATAAAAAAAATGTAAAAAAAATGAAATTCTGGCCAAACAGAAGGTAGGTATGCTCCAACGTCAAACATCGGCACTGTATCTGATCATGTTCAGTTCTGACAGGAGAGCGTCCCCCGTGTGGGGAGAAAAGCACACGGCCATGGTATCTCTGGCAATCAGAAGCTACACTCTAAAACACACATAGTTCTGATCTCTCTCTCAAAAATGTGAAACGTTACTCCTTAGCAATCTGTAGATGATAATGTCTGTTGAACAAACAGGTATCGCTAGCTAAGTAGAGACAAGGTATGCTCCAAAACGTGGTGAGAGGTAGACCAACTTGAATGGAGGGTGGCGTGTGAGTGACGAGGGCCCCAGCACCCTCCCCTCAGCCTGCAGCCTCTCTCTCGGATTTACACAAATAAATCAGTACCACATGTGAACTATAATGATTAGCGCAATCAGAGAAGTCACGAAATCATATATATATATATATATATATATATATAAGACAGAGAGAGAGAGATATTGGGTATATAAAGTGTTATTTTGGCCCTCAGTAAAACTGTTTCATACCCCTGATCTAGGGGGTTTTAATAAATTGAAAAACAAGGTGAGGAACTTGAAATATAAAATGACAGGGACTTCAAGGCTACAAAGGATAACCAAACCTGTTCAAGCCCCATCACCAGGTGTTAGGTCCAGAGGTCTGGAACTGCAGTGTGAGCCTTAAGGCCCTAAAGTCGCCAATGCCTCCAGATCTTTCACCTCTATGCTTAGGAAAGGGAGATAGATAAAAGATTACAGCAGAGTTACTGTAGTGATATTAGGACTTCAGGGTCCAAATGGAGAGTTACAGGTGACATGAACTAGTAGTAGTTTAATTATGATGGAATGTTTGAATGTTGCATACCCAATGTTATTTTAAAGTGAGTTCTTCAATAACAGCACTGAGAGAAGTCTGCTAAGAATATTTTTAGAACATTAGAAGAATCTAGATGAGAACAGGCCATTCAGCCCAACAAAGCTCGCCAGTCCTATCCACTTAATTCTTCTAAAAAACATCAAGTCTAGTTTCGAAAGTCCCTAAATTTTTACTGTATACCATGCTACTTGGTAGCTTATTCCAAGTGTCTGTGGTTCTCTTTGTAAAGAAAAACTTCCTAATGTTTGTGTGAAATATACCCTTAACAAATTTCCAAATGTGTCCCAATGTTCTTAATGAACTCATTTTAAAATAACAGCCTTGAGCCACTGTACTAATTCCTTTCATAATTTTAAACACTTCAATCATGTCACCTCTTAATCTTCTTTTGTTTAAACTGAAAAGGCTCTTTTAATCTTTTCTTATAATTCATCCCATGCAGCCCTGGAATCAGCCTAGTCGCACTTCTCTAGACTTTTTCCAGCGCTGCTATGTCATTTTGGTAGCCTGGAGACCAAAACTACACACAGTACTCCAGGTGAGGCCTCGCTAGTGTGCTATAAAGTTTGAGCATAAATTGCTTGAACTTGTACACTATACATTGTGCTATATAACCTAACATTCTTTTAGCCTTCTTAATGGCTATTGTTGTTTGATTTCTTGCCAAATGTAGCTTTTAATTGTTCAAGCCCATGCACACGGCTGCGTTGTTTTGGCCATGTGCTGTACCAACTATGGCGGACGTTAATCTAGAATGGTGAATCGTTACATGGGAGCCAGAATGATGAACAATGGACTGAACATAATGCAACAGGTCATCAAAACACAAGGAAGATGTGCAAAAACATCTGAAATGCATCTTCTTATAATGTAGGTCCACCTCTCATGAAAATATTACACTCAACCTTTCTTCACTGCTTTTGGTCAGTAGATTCAACACTCCGCCTTCCCTTTTTCTTCCTCTTGACACAGTCAAGGTTATTTTTCCATGTGTTTTCGGTTTTGTTGTTACCACATGTGTGTTTTCATCGGACTTGAAGTGTATTAGTGATACCTCATTTTTTCACTTTAAGAACTGTCCTTGTGAACTGAGTTTGTTGTTGAACAAGAGTAACATTTTATATTTTAACATCCACTGCCACCACTGTGCCATTGTTTGTTTCACTTTGCCTTACACTTTACTTTTGGTCCCAGTTGACCCTGAACTACAGACAAGCTGTCTGTTCCACAGTGGGCTTATGACAGTCATATTTGCAAAATTAACAATATATTGATTATACATTATTATCTTTAGTGAATCCTTTTATTGTTCTCATCCTACCTTTTTAATCCATTTCTTTAATTGCATTGGCATACTTAAACACTTCTATAACTGTAGTAGCTATCTAATGTGCTTATATTACATATAGTATATTAAGGTATTTTAAAGTGAACTATACAATTGGGGCTAAATATTTATTCTAATACTGTAGCTCTTAGAGAAATTAGTGATGATATTCTAAAAGCTGCTGATAAAGTACACTTAAAAGACAGTAGCATGGAAATACTTGTTACAAAGCAAGTTAAATAAAATTAAGGCACAAGAAGTATGCTCCATCAGCAATAGTAATTAAGTGGGTGGAACAAAAATCTGTAGCCACTGTAAGCCTTCCAGGATCTGATTTTGATACTTCAGGATTAGTACAATATACTCATCTTACTCCTTTTAGAGCTGGTGGTATTCCAGTTCATAGTACATAAAGAGCTTTCATTAGCTTTGGTCATTTCATCCTTCTTCTAAGTTCTTACTTTAAGTTCTGGTCCATGCATTGCCTGTGTGGATTTTCAATTTTCCACCCCAAGTTCTTGTGTGCTTTTTCTTGTTATTTCTCTTTTACACTCACAATCCGAAAGACATTCAGATTAGCACACTGAGAGCTTTCAACTTGGCACTGTATAAGTGATGGTGTGTGAGTGGGTATGCTCAGTGATGGACTGTGATCTGGTACATGATTATTCCCACACAATAAGGATATGCCCTGCCTTCAGTAATCTTACTGTAAATGAATGATTGAACAAGCAAAATAAATGAAGGACGTTGCTCCAATCTCTATTTGTGATGAGTCTTGGAAATATTCTTGGCTGCAATTTTAACTATAACTTCCAATATATATACGAAGCCTATCAGTGTTTTATTTTGAAAATCTACAGTACCCAGCACATTAAAAGTCCACCATTATCTCTCCTTCTTGGACATTGAAGGTACCAGCAATGCCTTACTTTCCTTTTCTTTTAGTTAATAAATAAACATTAATAAATAAATTGCAATGATTAAAGTGTTCTATTTTTTATATTTCCATCTAATATAAGATATAGAAAAGCAAACAAATGTAATACAGTTTGAATAATATTTTCAACATTGCATGTTTTAATCAATGGAACAAAAGTCTAAATCCAAAGAAATGTAAATAAAAAGTCTATATACTTTTTCAGGTAACTGTGAGTTCAGGAAATATAAAGATTTTCTAATTTTCGACAAAACTAACAGAAAAAAGTATCTTTCTTTATGTTATGAAAATGCTTTTTTAGTTAGGCAGCCAGATCATGTATTTTATTTTAAAATTATATTCACAAGCTTATCCTGGAACATCAAACCAAGTGAAAACTATAAAGATTTGATCAATTATAAAATAATAATAATACAAATAACGAGTAAAACCAAACACTTCACATAAATAAATATCTTCATTTCTATTTTTACACCTGTAAAATTCCACTTCCAAAAACTGAATTGGTATTTACAACTCTAAATTCCAGTAATCTGCCAAAATGCCTGAAAACTATGTAGACAACTTCTGTAAACCATAAAAAAACAATACAATTGAATAAGAGATTTAGTGAGCATCACCCTGAAGCTTCATTTAAGAATGTGCCGCTGGTTCCAAAAGTGACCAGAGCCAATTTTGAAATAAAAGGAATTTAGTTTTTTTTTTTTTTTTGTGCTTCTGTGAATGCTGAATAGTTTACAATGCATCACAACAAGTATGCAGCTCAATGTGCTTCCATGTTTTATTTCAAAAGGAAAGTGAAATACACACACATAAGCTAACCTTCAGCTACCATGCAAGACTGAAAGTAAAGGTTTAGCACTAATGGCTCAATACTGAAGAAATAAAAGACTCTGTCAACTCTGACTATGTGCGAAGCAGCTGCTCCAGACCACTGCAGAGGCTAGACCATGCCAGATACTGCATTTGTATTTGATTTGTAGTATTTCTATTTCTTGTTCTTTGATGTTTTTTTAAATTCCTGTTCTTTTTTTCCCCAGTGATCCTCACCATTTTGTGGCAAGGTGGGTGTGCAAAATTACCACAGTTGCACATTAAAAGAAGCCGGTATATACAGTGAAGCAAGACCCTATGTGATACTAATACTCGAGCAAACATCCATCTGTTTTCTATATCTGCTTATACAAAGCAGGATCAATTTAAAAAAAAGTACGAAAGTTTTGTGGTTTTTGTACTAGCTTTGTGTATGTCTTTGAAAACACTGATGAAAATTCATGAATCCTCAGTTTTAAGATTTGCTAACAACAACACATATGTTTTACTCCAAAAAGAAAGACTTCGTAATCTTGGGTACTCATACTATTTATCACGTATGTCTGTTAAAGCATACATGTTTATTACATGAACGATTCATGAATGCACTTGAAAAACTAAAAGTACACACATCTATTATATAAAAAAAATCTTGGGACGAGACTTTTTCAGAGAGATGAGATAAGACATTTTCAGAGAGATAATTTTAAGTCCTGCGAGACGAGACGAGACGAGACTTTGTACCAAGAGATGAACTGAAAACCTAACAGATCCAAGCGGGGGCAGAAATAAAAGACAAACAGTAGAAGAAGAAAAGACAAACAGTAGAAGACAAAGTAGAATGTCGTAAAGAGGTTCAAAAATGTTGGCGCGACACACATGCACAACAGGTTAGAGATTATGAAAGTACTAAAATTCGAAAGTCTCAAAAAACTGATAGTAAAGATTGCATTAGCGCTAACAAACGGAAATTATTACTCGATGAAATAACGGAACAGCAAAAAGAGATCGGATATATGGACTTAGGTGATATGACAGAAGTATGTCGGCTTTAAAGTTTAAGTCAGAGACTTGTAGATCATCTAATTCGTGTTGCCATCAGGGAAAAGTAGTGTTTCTTCCCAATGAAGAGGCATATCCACGACAAATAAAAGATTTGTTATTTGGTGAAAGTGAAATTCACAAACACTACAGGCAAAATATCCAAATCTATAATAATCTGTTTGCGTTCGCATCATACAATGCTCAAAACATAGATTTACATGATTCAGGACCATACACTATGAGAATCTGTGGTCCTGCAACAATTAAAGCTTCTACAAGTTTAATTTCAAAGAAACCACAATTCGGTCAGGTTTATTTTTATGGTCACAAAGAAGTGACGCAACATAGAATCAAAAGAGTTAAATGATCGGACTTATTAGAAATTCTATAGCCAATAATGGATACAAATCCATACATCCAAAAGTATCGCACCTTACACAAAATTTATCTGAAAAACACGGACAAAGAAGTTTTCTTGGATTTCTATAAGAATCTGAAAGATCACACTCGCATATATAATAAACCAACATGTGACAAATTGTGAGCGATAATGATTTCGAAAGACAGAGATATCAAAGACAGAGTTGATATTCGTGTTTATCCAAAAGCACAGGACGATTCATTGCAAGTGGCAGATCCGGGAAATGACAAAGGTGCAGGGCCTGCACGGGGGTTGGCTAGCGAAGCGAGCAGGGGGCAGAGCCCCAGGGTTTCCATAATATTTCAATGTGGATCCTGTGAAGAATTTGTTACACAAGTGTGCATCAAGAACAAAATACTGAGGAGTGGTGTCAGTGCTATAAATTACAGTGTACATGCATACTAAGCATCCAGTTAATACAGTTGCCTATATGATTAAAGTTTGGGTATATGGAAGAAATTTAAATTGTGTTAATTTTATGTACATAGCCTGCTCTAGTGTTTTGTAATGGAGGTGAAGGGTATGGTCTCAATGTGAAAAGAAATGCCTTGAAACTCACCGAATATGTCCACTGTGAAGCAGCAAAGCTTTCTTAAGACATTTTATCGCATATTCTTGATACTATTTTCATGCGGTAAGGACATGTTTCTTCTTCGCTGGTCTCCTTGCACCAGGCGCCTTGGGTAGAGTTTAGACACACAGCCCCTCACCAATTGCCAAATTTCCAAAAATTACAAAGCTTTATCTTGCCAAAAACTGTTTTTTTTTCTTCTGTATTCTATGTAACAACAGACAGATGCATGCTCAAACCATATGATTGTATTTTTTGTAAATGGCAGCTAATTCTCAGCAATTGCAATCTGTGTTGTTATTTTACATAGCCTGCAGAGGGAAATTTAAGCAGAGCGACAGCATTGTGGTGAAGAGTGCACAAAAATATTTCATTGTACTTTGTACACATAACAATAACTCTGAACTGATTAGGATATAGCGGGTTGGAAAATGACTGACTGACTGATTGCAAAACATTGCAATTTTTATAAAATCCTTAGATTTTTGAAAGAAGTAAGCCACTTGCATGTTGATGCTAGGTTTACAGGGCTAATCGACACTCACCATTATGCACTTCCCATTGTGTGCTGTGCTCACGCATAATAAAAAAAAAAAAACTCAGAAATTGAAGAAGGCAGAGAGTATGATAAGGCCAAACCATGATAAAACAAATGGAAGCTCTACAAACTGAAGTGCAGAATTGATCTTCTTTTAAAATGGCAGAATCTGACAACAATGATTTGCTTTTTTCGTTCCAAAAATAACATGGATATTTTTTGTGATTTTTGTGCAATGTCAAGGTATGGATCAATACCAGATAACACCTTTTGAAAAAAATACATGTATTTTGTGAATTTAAACACTCTGGTTTTCAACTTGGGATCTTTCAGCTCCATTATAAAATGCAAGAGTAAGCTATGCATTTTTAAACTTTATACAAAATGCTTCACTTTAGAACAACAGTTTCATGTGGCAAATTAATATGTACCAAGATTGTAAAGATATAACTTCCATTTAAAAAATACCACACTTATCCTTTATGTAAATGTGTTATGCAGTTCCTAGAGTCAGACTACCTACAGTATAATAAAGTGCTATTATTAAACACCCACTCAATGGGCCTATCTAAACTGCCTTTATATCTCTCTTGCTTTACACATTTAAAATATGTATAATTATAGCCCTGGAGGTAATGGGATGTGTTAGGACTTTGATATCAATCATTTATAAAGCAAGAAATAAATTTTTTTACTTCTATTGTTATGATTAGGAGTTTCATATATAAAATGCGCAAGACCTCCAAACTAAGATACAAAAGCAGGCTAGGGCTTTCACTGGCCTGCCCAGAAAAGGTTCACCCCAAAGTAGCCAGTCCCCACACTACTACCTGCATGCTGCAGCCCACATAGATTTAAAGTATAAAAATGTAATAAAGTTGCAGAATTCACAAACAATGCCTCACAAGAGAGAGAAACCATAAAAACATTGCCTTCTAAACAAAAGGCAACACTGAAATTTATAAATGAAGAATTTTATTTAGCAAACAAAAAAAGAATAAAAAGGCAGAAATGCTCAAAAGAACAAAAAATTATTTGCTTGAAAGGTAATCCAAAGGTGAACAAGTCCTAAAACATAATCCAAAAGCAGAATCCAAAGACAGAATCAAACAAATGCAAAAACAGAAAAATCAAGGAAGCACAATACTTATAACATACTCCAATAAGAACTTAATGTTCCACTACTTTGTGCTCTTTTGAGCTAAACTTTAAAGCCAGGAGGAGGACCCAGCAACAGTGATGTCAGGGTGGATCCATCTTATGGGCTTCCACCCACAAAGTACATGGAATGACCTCACATTTAACTATATAGTACACTGACATATAATAAACAAAATTAATAAGGATAACACTAAAACATGGGAAATAATAAGCAAAAACTGAATAATAACAATAAAGCAGAAAATAAACAGAAGCCAGAGAATAAACCCTGGATGCCATCTGACATTTACAACTAAAAATATAGAAATGCGACAAATGATACACTGATTTTTTTAACAAAACAAAAAAAAAACACAGTTCCAGTATTCAGAATTTTGAACTTTGTGGGCTTTCTCTGTGTATTGCATTCTTTTCTCATATGCCTGAGACATGCGTGTAAGGTAGACTAGAAACCTATATGAGTGAGTGCTGGCATATGCATCCTATCAAGGTTGTTTCTAGCTCGACTGCGCATCCATAATGGACTTTACTCTAAACAACCCTGTAATGGAATCTTTGATGTCAGCAAATGCAGGAAGGATGGATACACAATCACTACAATATTTAAGGAGTTAACATACTGTGATTTGTCAAAGTAAAAACCTGCTTTGCAGCAGAGAGACATTTTAGAGGCATTGTCAAAACATCAAAGGTAATTTGTTTCCTATTAAGAATTGAAAAAAATAACATGCAAAAGTTACATCTCCATATATTTTAGCTGTGATCTTGTTAATTAAAACTAATTATGGATTAGCTGATAATGTGCATGAGACTATTTTTCTATCAGCTTCACATCTGAACCAGTAGAATTTTAGCACTTGACTTCAAAATAAAAGTACACATCTATGTCTTGAGGAGAACTAGAAAATATTTGCTTGTTTATTTCATTCCTAACTATGACAAGTTGGAATGACAAACTGGCATTACAAAATAACCAATATTAAATGTAAACACTATTATCCATTATGTAATTAAAATAACTTAATGTACAGGCTTTTTATTTTTTTATGTAAAGAAATCTAATATAGATAAATATTCACCCATTTTTGTGTTAGCAAAGTTCAGATTGCCTCTAATTGTGAAACTATCCATCCATCCATCTTCCCGACACACTTATCCACAGATCAAGCATCAGGTACAGGGCAGGGGCAATCCCTGAATAAGCAGCCAGTCTTTTGCAGGTTGAAAACACATAAAGACACATGCACACACACACAGGCCATAGGGCCATATTAGCATCCCTAATCCATCTAACCTGCATGTTTTGCAGAAAATCTTATTTTGGAAAATTCTTCTTGTGATCTTATTTTTCAGTCACTACCTAGAGATCATGTACAT
The DNA here is from genome assembly GCF_900747795.2 of Erpetoichthys calabaricus. NCBI lineage: Eukaryota > Metazoa > Chordata > Cladistia > Polypteriformes > Polypteridae > Erpetoichthys > Erpetoichthys calabaricus. Next base: position 142,135,922 of record NC_041398.2, on the reverse strand, counting down.
TGGTGAGCATGTGGATGTAGCCTAACCAGGAATGTGAAGGGTTCCTTTAAAGGACTTAGCTCTTGTTTCATTAAAATAATCCAGTACACTATCAATAAAATAGACGCCACTGCACTAATTTATTGGTCACTGTTGTGATCAACTCTACTGCCATTCAAGAACAAGCAATACTTGAACTTCTCCAGCTGGGCCAGCTGCTTATCACTTTTTCCTGTATGGAATGAATCACTCTTTTCTGTGACAGGACCATTACTTCAGATTTAGAAGTGTTACTTCTTATCTCTGTCACTCACTCTCAGCTAATTTTTAAATGATCAAAACATTTTAAAACTGTATTATTTAAAGATCAGATTTACTACAAACAACCTTGAACAAATCAGAACTGAAATTGAAATTACCTCAGCAGAGACACTTGAAGAACTTTCCGGCATATAGTCCAAACGTTTTTTAGGAGGCTTGTTTCAGAATCAGCAAATTAATGAAGAAGTGAAGAGATGATGTGAAGCAAAGTAAACAGCATCATGGGGGAGGGAGTGGAAACATGTAGAAAATGACATGATTAGAGTAGAGAGACATGGCAGCAGTACCGCAAACATCAACTCAAACAACAAAAACAAAAATAAAAATACATGCATTGAAGAGACAGAAACTGAAGAATCTTGTAGATAAGATGTTGTACATTGAACTTCTTTCAAATTATGAATTGATTTTAGTTTTCATGTTTTCTACAGTAGCAATGGCCAGTGGAAAAAATAGGCAAATGTTTACATTAGAAAAAAATATTTCTGGACAAACATAATTTATGTAGTCAACTGTGATTTGAAAGTAAAACACACACAAATGTATTTTCATTTGAGATTTCATAATGAATATATGTGTGTATGTATGTATATATATATATACAGTAATCCCTCGCTATATCGCGCTTCGCCTTTCGCGGCTTCACTCCATCGCGGATTTTATATGTAAGCATATTTAAATATATATCGTGGATTTTTCGCTGCTTCGCGGGTTTCTGCGGACAATGGGTCTTTTAATTTCTGGTACATGCTTCCTCAGTTGGTTTGCCCAGTTGATTTCATACAAGGGACGCTATTGGCAGATGGCTGAGAAGCTACCCAACTTACTTTCTCTCTCTCTCTCTTGCGCTGACGTAGGGGGGTGTGAGCAGGGGGGCTGTTCGCACACCTAGACGATACGGACGCTTGTCTAAAAATGCTGAAAGATTATCTTCACGTTGCTATCTTTTGTGCAGCTGCAGCTGCTTCCTGAAACGACATGCTGAACGGTGCTTCGCATACTTAAAAGCACGAAGGGCACGTATTGATTTTTTTATCTGTCTCTCTCTAACTCTCTCTCTCTCTCTCTCTGCTCCTGACGGAGGGGGTGTGAGCTGCCGCCTTCAACAGCTTTGTGCCGTGGTGCTTCGCATACTTAAAAGCCAAACAGCACTATTGATTTGTTTGCTCCTTTGAAGAGGAAGATATGTTTGCATTCTTTTAATTGTGAGACTGAACTGTCATCTCTGTCTTGTCATGGAGCACAGTTTAAACTTTTGAAAAAGAGACAAATGTTTGTTTGCAGTGTTTGAATAACGTTCCTGTCTCTCTACAACCTCCTGTGTTTCTGCGCAAATCTGTGACCCAAGCATGACAATATAAAAATAACCATATAAACATATGGTTTCTACTTCGCGGATTTTCTTATTTCGCGGGTGGCTCTGGAACGCAACCCCCGCGATGGAGGAGGGATTACTGTATATATATTCTAACACACATGTATATGTGTATGCAGATATATATATCTATATGAGTATGCAGATATATATATATATATATATATATATATATATATATATATATATATATATATATATATATATATATATATATATGTATATATATATATATATATGTATATTGTGGACTATGGCCGGCAGCTTATGCCGGCCAACACCCCCAAGCTGCCAGGTGGAGCCCTTCCTGCAGCGTGGAGATGCCCCGAATTCCATCAGTGCAACAGGACGAGGCTCAAGGACGAGGACGGAAGAAATAAAGTGCTTCCAGGCTGAAGAAAAATGAGGAGTTTTTACCTGACCCGGAAGTGCTGATAGTCATGGACTATAAAGGACTCTGGGAAATCCCAGACGGACGAGCTGAGTCGGGAGGAAGGGTGACAACGCGCCTGGGAGTGGAAGGTTGATTATTGTTATTGTGTATTGATTTATTGGAGTATTGTAGAGTGGAGGGTGCTTTGTGCACTGTATTGTCCGAATAAAAATAATTATTGGACTTTTATCTGGTGTCTGGCGTCTGATCTGAGGGTTCAAGTGAGCGATAGCGCCCCCAATTTGTCACTATATATATATATATATATATATATATATATATATATATATACACCAGTAACGGCGCACTGCACACTTGACATAGTTTTCCTCCTCTTTCTCTGTACCTTTAACATTCGTTTTCTCAGAGGTTGATGCGCTTGCTGCTTCCTTAGCAGCTCTTCTTTTCTCCACCCTAGCGGCCCGCTTCTTCTCTTCTTTCGTTGGCATCTTTTTGTGTTAAAACTGATTAAATTAGTGTTTGTGTTGCAATTACTTAGTATGTTTTCTTTAATTTTTCACTTAAGCTGGCACTTAAGACTTCAATCTGCCTCGAGAATGATTTAAGATATGAAGAGGTAGGGAAAGTGACGGCGAAGGAGGTAAGGATGAGAACGGCGCCCGTACATACAGTATGTGCTACACGGCTGCCCTGCTGGGTGTGGTTGATCCTACAATAAAATAAAATAAAAATAAAAACAGGAATAACCTTGGAGGTCAATCATCACCCCGAAAGCGGATAGTAGACGTCACATAGTATATGTATACCAAATTTCAGGTCAAGAGGTCAAAATGGTTTGTGAGCTACTGGTGATTTAAAATCCTGGACGTACAAATGGAAAGCCACGGTAGCGTATTATATATATAAGATATACACACACACACATATTTATAAATATATATATATATATATATATATATAATATATATATATATATATTGTGATAAGCTGCCCGGACACAGACAGACGGACACCATATTCAAGTCCACCACACGTTTATTGTACATTATAAATACAGTTCAATAAGTGCACAAACCCAGTGCCAAAGCACCAATCTCCCCAAAGTCCAGGCTCTCACTCAGTCTCTGCCTGCTCGTCAGGCCGCCTCCTCTCTCCTGCCTCGCAACCTTGTCCACTCCTCACCCGACTCCAGTCCTTCTCTGCAGGGAGGCGGCCCCTTTTATAAGTGCCCGGATGGGCTCCAGGTGATCCCCGACACTCCCTAGACACTCCCTTGTGTGGCGGAAGTGCCGGCTGTGTTCCCGGAAGCCCTCCGGGTGTTCCCAAACTTCTTCCCCCCAGTACTTCCTGGTGTGGCGGAAGTGTTGGGGTTCCGGGTCCTTCAGGCATGGGGGCGCCCCCTGGCGGAGACCACGGGCCCCTACAGGGTTGGGCTTCCAAGCCCTGCACCCGTGGCCCTCAAAGGAACCAGGGCGGCCGCCCCCTCGTGGTCCGGAGGAGGAATGAGCCCTCCTCCTGTCCTCCTGGGCGTCCCGGCTGGGCACCACCCCCAGCCGCGTGCCACAGTACCCCACCGCAAGCTGAGACCCCTGGGCCCAGCGGCCAATCCCGTGAGGGCAGGTTTTCCTCGGCGGGAAGCCGACACACTTCGTTCCAGGGCCCGGTCCTATAAAAAAGAAGACAGAACAAGGGGCGGAGACGCTGCCCTGACGCCGCCACTCGGCGTCTCTCTGACGTCTATACGGGCAACGCTCCCCCTTTTGACCGGCACCCCGGTGCTTGTCAGCTCGGCCCCCCTTTCGTGGCACCCTTGCCCCTCGTGGTGGGACACCGGACGGGTGCGCACGCGCGCCCGTCTCCTCAGCCTTCTGTGGGTTTACCCTCTGCAGGCGCAGAGGGTGGCCCTTCTCCAAACGTGAGCATCCTGCCTCACGTTTGCCTTTATCGGAGGAACCGGCATTCTTCCCTCGGCTCCCCCTTTTACTCTTGGACGCGGTGACGGACTGAGTCTCCTTATAGCGTAAAAAGAGACCCTGTCGCGTCTGCGTCCTTTTAACTCGCCTCAAGGCTGCGGCAGGCTTAGGAGGGAGGGCGCTAGGACCCAGGGCACTTAACAGCCCACGTCCTGCTAGTCCCCTCACTGATTCTCCCCTCACCAAGCACGCAGCACTCACCGCCACATCTCCTGTAGGAGATCCCCCTTTTGGACTCTGATCACAGGGTTCACAGATCCTGTCGGTGGGACCTCCAACATGCTGTACGGGATCGATGAAACTTACCGGTCCCGCTGTACCTCTCCGGCCGAAGGTTTGCTCGCCGCGCCGTTTCGTCCGCTCTTCCAGCGCCTCCTCTGACGCGACTGGCTTCCCCTCCAGCATCTGCTCCCCAGCACGGAGGGCACCTAGCATTTGTGGATGCGACTCCACAGAACACTGATCAACCGCCAGCGCCTGTAGAGCCGCAGACATGGACGAAAGTACAGCCAGCAGTGAGCTTTCCTTATTGTCAGCTACAGCTGCTGGCTGCTCTTTAAGGCTCTTTGAAGAATGCACGCACCCAGCTGCACATTCTCCCTTATCGGAGGAACTGGCTTCCTCAAGCCGCTTCCTCCATTTACTGTGGGACGCCGCATCAGTTCGGATCTGCCCATTGTAAGAGGGCAGACCCAGCCCCGCAGGCGTCCGGAGCTTCACGGGGTCGGTTTCCCTTACCTTCCCCGCTGTGCCTCTCCGTCCAGGAGTTCCTGCAGCGCGCCGATCCCCTCCTGCCTGCGGCTCTCGATCCGACGCCACTGCCATCCCTCCTGAGTCCAGCGTCTCCGCCCGGAGGGCACATTGCTCGGCCGGCAGCGACAGCACGAGCTGGATCTCGCTCTGCAGCTCCTGCAGTATCGCTGCCAAAGAGGAAGAGACAGTCGGCGGTGTGCTTACCTTCCAGGCGGCGCCACTCGCCGGCTGCTCTCCGTGGGCTCTTTCCTGCAGCCCACTCGGGTTACTTGGAAGCACGGGACAGACATTCCCTGCTCTCGCCTCCGACCAATCGCTGGCGAGAGGACAGGACACGCTGTCCAATCCCGTGCCTGTTATGAGGAGGGACTCCTGGTCCGCCGCCATTTTGGCTCTACTGCCCCTGGTGCGGCGCCATTCTGGCTCTTGGAGTTGCAGCTCCATCCTGTCTGCAGCTCTCCCGACTGCAGCCTCCGCGCTGCCGACGGCCCGTGGACCAGCACGCCTCTGCCACAGACGCGGATCCAGGCATACCCTGCCGGTAACAAAAGAGGGAAGTCCTACCCCGCAGGGCAGACCGTTGTTACGCAGGGCACTCACCTCCCGGATCCCGTCATCCAGCCGTATCTGCTGCATACTGGCCTTTCCTTCAGCGATACCGTCCTGGCCGCCATTTCCGACAGCACGTCGGTCGGAGTCTGCTGCACTCCAGCCACGCCCGTTGGCGCTCCTCCGCACCCAGGGGTAAGAGCCGTTTTGCGGACTACTGGCAGTCCCGGGGGAGAATCGCTCCCGCGGAGTTGTGCATGCGTCGCTCCCGCGGCGCGTGTGGGGGTTCCGCTGCTGCGCCGGGCTGCTCACAGAACATTTTTTCTCTACAGGTTCCTGCCTTGAACCAGGCAGACCCTCCTGCCGACTACGCCACTGTGATAAGCTGCCCGGACACAGACAGACGGACACCATATTCAAGTCCACCACACGTTTATTGTACATTATAAATACAGTTCAATAAGTGCACAAACCCAGTGCCAAAGCACCAATCTCCCCAAAGTCCAGGCTCTCACTCAGTCTCTGCCTGCTCGTCAGGCCGCCTCCTCTCTCCTGCCTCGCAACCTTGTCCACTCCTCACCCGACTCCAGTCCTTCTCTGCAGGGAGGCGGCCCCTTTTATAAGTGCCCGGATGGGCTCCAGGTGATCCCCGACACTCCCTAGACGCCCCTGGAAGCCCTCCGGGTGTTCCCAAACTTCTTCCCCCCAGTACTTCCTGGTGTGGCGGAAGTGTTGGGGTTCCGGGTCCTTCAGGCATGGGGGCGCCCCCTGGCGGAGACCACGGGCCCCTACAGGGTTGGGCTTCCAAGCCCTGCACCCGTGGCCCTCAAAGGAACCAGGGCGGCCGCCCCCTCGTGGTCCGGAGGAGGAATGAGCCCTCCTCCTGTCCTCCTGGGCGTCCCGGCTGGGCACCACCCCCAGCCGCGTGCCACAATATATATATATATATATATATATACACATACACATATAGAAGATAATGTCTGAAAAAGTGTGTGCGTGTGCATATATATATATATACTGTATATATATATATATATATATATATATATATGTGTGTGTGTGTGTGTGTATGTATTGTAGCGGACAGCCAGGTCCCATGCCTGGCCGGGACACCCCTTCACTGTATATTCAGGGGGAGCAGCCCTGGAAGGTGCAGTACCTCCCCCTGGACGCTGGATGGCCACCCCCCTGGGTTGGAGCGGTACCTTGTTGGGATCTGTGGTGGCCGCTAGGGGTCGCAGCATGGGTCCCTGAGCCCAGCTGGACTAATCTTCAGCCCAACCGGAAACCTGGAACACTTCCAGGTGGGCCATAAATGGAGCCAGCAACCACCACTCAACGGCCAGAGTCGGGAGGAGGAGGACTAAGCTTGTGGAGGAGTGGTGATTGAAGAGAAAGAGAGAGAGAGGAGTGTTTTGGTGTTGTAGTTTTAGTGTTTGGGACTGTGTTGTGACTGGGGGGATTACGGGGAAGACGTGCCCTCCAGCTGAAGAAAATAAAAGTTTATTTATTTTATACGTGTGCCTCCGTGTCCAATCTGTGTCGGGTCGGGTGGAATATAACGCCTTTCTTACAGTATATATATGTATAAAAGTAGTCTTTTGAGGTTTGTATCTTCTGATTTATTGGTACTTTGTAATTGTTGCAATATTCCATAGAAAGAAATTGTCAACTATGGCCCTGAGCACCTGTTTTCACATGATGTGTGTCCTTAATTCCATCCATCTCTTTGTTTTGGTTGACAAAATTATTTATGCAGCAGTCACATAATGAAACGTTCGAGCGCGTATCCATAGAATTTTGTAGAAAATTTTTATAGAATTTTATAGAAAACCTATACTAGACTCAATCTGACCTATACTAGACTCAAACTGAACTATTTCGGCCATATAATGCGATCAAATTCGCTAGAAAAATCGGTCATGCTAGGGATGGTAAGCGGCAAAAGAAGACCCGGCCGCCAGCGGACTCATTGGCTTAACACCATCAAAACAAACACGGGCATGAACATAACACAGCTCAAAGAAGCTGTGCAAGATCGAAAAGCATGGAGAGAGCTAGCCTATAGAATCGCCGAAGGTCGGAAATGATTGAACGGATGACACACACACACACACACATAATGAATGCAGTAAGATTAAAAACAAGGAGCATATCCCTTAGGGGCTGACTCTATCATTGTGCCTTACTTCCTTTGCAAAAACTTCTAATACTTCATTTAGTGTTTATTAGAATATTTACCTGGCTTTTTGTTTTTTTTTTGTTTTTTTTTTATTTGTATCTCTTACTTTGGCGTAACTTTACCTATTACCTTTATTTCCGAATATCTGCCTGCCCTTGATTAATGTTTTGGATTGTAGACATTAAGGTGTATATATATAAATGTATATAGACAGTAGTTCCCCTGTGTTCTGTGGTGCTTAAGAAACTTCTAAAAGGACACCTTTTGTATGCTTGCAGTCTCACGTTTTATTGCAAATACAAGACAGGGAGGGGAAAAGCTGTAAAAACCTGTTACTGCAAACTGAGCCATGAGTCCTTACAGCTGAGAGCATTCCCTCGGTAGCTGGAGTTCAGTAGAATTCAACCTTATCGTCTTTAGTGTCAGTGGTCTCTGATAACTGATTTCCAGTATAACATCCAGTACTAGGGTGTTATATCGTGTTAGCCATTATGAATGTAGTGAGAAGTCAAGCAAATCAACACCTTTTATTGGCTAACTAAAAAGATTACAATATGCAAGCTTTTGAGGCAACTCAGGCTGCTTCTTCAGGCAAGATGTAATCATGCAAAATTCTGAAAGAGAGACGCGTTTCAAGATGAGTTCTCCATGTTAGCACAACATAAAGTTGGAGACTCATAGTATGAGTGAGCGTCTCCAAAACATCTGATTTATTATGAGAGGCTGGAGGAACAGAAATTTACGGAACTCTGCCACTTCGTCTCACAATCATCATGTGTAAAAATATTTAAGCTTTCACTGTGATGATGGGAACTGGGATGTCAATGTTACATTAGTAAAAACGTTTGGTTGCCTGTTGAAGAGCCACGTGTGGCAGGCTGTCAGTTGAGGATCCATGTGTTGTACCTCTCAGCCTCTTTGGGAGAACCAGGCAAATTGTCTCCCCCCTCTGTTCCATGTGATATCCAAGCAGATAGCCCAGGAAAAACTTTGGTCAAACAGGTGAGGTTCTTCTCAATTGTCACAATTGATGGAACAGGACACATCCAATAAGAATGTAAGAAAACTACATTTACATATTGTATGTATACTAGATACAGTCATATGAAAAAGTTTAGGAAACTCTCTTGTTTATCATTTTGTTTATCATTGGCTGAGCTTTCAAAGTAGCAACTTCCTTTTAATATATGACATGCCTTATGGAAACAGTAGAATTTCAGCAGTGACATTAAGTTTATTGGATTAACAGAAAACTAGCCAACCCGTGGCGTAGCATACGCCGCATAATCACGCCGCTGTTTTAATGATTTTTAAGCACAGGGAAAAAAATGAACATTTGCAAAATCCGTAATTTAATAAACCACCAAGAAAAGTAACATTGCAACAATGCATGCTACGAACCAACATACAATCATCGTTCAGTACGCACTGCCTGCTCATGTGCCTGCCCCCAACTCTTAACCTGAGTCGCTTTCGTCTGTGCACCTCTGAGCCACATTGTCTTTTCATTGTTCTTTGCGGTTCCGGCTGCTTTTCTATATATAATCCACCAAGTCACCCAACCATGGTAGTAGTGGGGTGTGTGTGTGTGTGTGTGTGTACAAAGGGCAGGGACGTAATCAGTGCGAGCGTATGACTCGCACTTACTGGGCATTCCTCGTTCGTGGGGAACAATTGCAAGCCCCGGTCCCCGTTGATCCATTCAGAGTAGCGCGCGTGCAGTACCGGACATCCAAAGGCATCATAGACCTGTAAATGCTCAATCTCACGTGGCTGAAAGCCACTTGTCCCTCTAAGAAGCTGGACGCCGACCGCCTGGCGATCACGTAACTATTTAGCAGTAGGGAGTCTCATTCGTTTTCGGAATTAACCAGACTAATCACTCCACCAACTAAGTACGGCAATGCAACACCATGCACAGAATCGAGAAACAGCTATCAATCTGTCAATCCTCTCCGTGTCCGGGCCAGGTGAAGTTTCTCGTGTTGAGTCAAATTAAGCAAAATTTGTGTGTGAGTTGTTGCGTCCGGGCACATGAGCAGGCACTGTGAATGCCTTGAGAGCGTGGGTGGACGCGTGCCGAGGAATAATGAGTATCTATATATCTTCTTAGATATAGACAGTGTCAGATGCGGTGTTTGGTGAATTGTTGCAGTTTGTGAGTTAGCAGTTGTGATGGTTTTACACTCCAGTACATTGCGGTGAACGCTGGTAACAGTCAGGCGGGCAGGCGTTCTCGTCCCATGCTCTTACAGTTGGTGGGCGTGTCTCTCTATCGGTTCGAGTTGTTGGGCGGTGCTCTGTCGTTTGTATCCCACGGTCGGATGACTTGGTGGATTAAAAATAGAAATGCAGCCGAAAACCGATAAGAACAATGAAAAGTCAACGTGGCTCAGTGGTGCATGTGTACTGTAGAAGAGACAAAAGCAAGTTGGTGAGTTGTTGCGTCCGGGCACATGAGCAGGCACTATGAATGCCTTGAGAGCGTGGGTGAACGCGTGCTCGAGTTGGTGGGTGTGAGTTGGTGGGCTGGGCTTTGTGAGTTGACTGACATGGCTATTTTTTGCGTATCCCATGGTTGTCTTCCAGCAGTGTGAATGCCTCGAGAGACAGGGTGTCCTTGTTTGATGAGTTGTTGCAGTTTGTGAGTTAAAAGCTGCGATGGTTTTACATGTTTGGTGAGTTGTTGCAGTTTGTGAGTTAAAAGCTGCGATGGTTTTACACGCTGGTAACAGTCAGGCGGGCAGGCGTTCTCGTCCCATGGTCTTAGAGTTGGTGGCCGTGGCTCTGTGTTGTTGGCGGGCGTGGCTTTGTGAGTTGTTGGCGTATCCCATCGTCTTAGCGTTGGTGGGCGGGTCTCTGTGAGTTGGCGGGCGTGGCTATATCGTGCGTATCCCATTGTTGTCTTGCCTGTTCTGTCGGCTTAGTGAATTATATATATAGATATGCATCATAACAAAATTAGACTGGTGCATAAATATGGGTACCCCAACAGAGATATTACATCAATACTTAGTTGAGCCTCCTTTTGCAAATATAACAGCCTCTAGACGCCTCCTATAGCCTTTGATGAGTGTCTGGATTCTGGATGGAGGTATTTTTGACCATTCTTCCATACAAAGTCTCTCCAATTCAGTTAAATTTGATGGCTGCTGAGCATGGACAGCCTGCTTCAAATCATCCCATAGATTTTCCGTGATATTCAAGTCAGGGGACTGTGACGGCCATTCCAGAACATTGTACTTCTCCCTCTGCATGAATGCCTTTGTAGATTTCGAACTGTATTTTGGGTCATTGTCTTGTTGGAATATACAACCCCTGTGTAACTTCAACTTTGTGACTGATGCTTGAACATTATCCTGAAGAATTTGTTGATATTGGGTTGAATTCATCCGACCCTCGACTTTAACAAGGGCTCCAGTCCCTGAACTAGCCCCACAGCCCCACAGCATGATGGAACCTCTACCAAATTTGACAGTAGGTAGCAGGTATTTTTCTTGGAATGTGGTGTTCTTCTTCCACCATGCAAAGTGCTTTTTGTTATAACCAAATAACTCAATTTTTGTCTCATCAGTCCAAAGCACTTTGTTCCAAAATGAATCTGGTTTGTCTGAATGAGCATTTGCATACAACAAGCTACTTTGTTTGTGGCGTGAGTGCAGAAAGGGCTTCTTTCTCATCACCCTACCATACAGATGTTCTTTGTGCAAATTGCGCTGAATTGTAGAACGATGTACAGATACACCCTCTTGGAGGTCTTTGGAGGTGATCTGTGGGTTGTCTGTAACCATTCTCACAATCCTGTGCATATGCCGCTTCTGTATTTTTCTTGGCCTGCCAGACCTGGGTTTAACAGCAACTGTGCATGTGGCCTTCCATTTCCTGATTACATTCCTTACAGTTGAAACTGACAGTTTAAACCTCTGAGAGAGCTTTTTGTAGCCTCCCCCTAAACCATGGTACTGAACACTCTTTGTTTTCAGATCTTTTGAGAGTTGATTTGAGGATCCCACGCTGTCACTCTTCAGAGGAGAGTCAAAGGGAAGCACAAATTGCAATTGACCACCTTAAATACCTTTTCTCATGATTGGACACACCTGTCTATGAAGTTCAAGACTTAACGAGCTAATCCAACCAATTTGGTGTTGCAAGTAATCAGTTACATGCATTCCAATCAGCAAAATTACAAGGTACCCAAATTTTTGCACAGCCAGTTTTTCACATTTGATTTAATTTCATACAACTAAATACTGCTTCACTGAAAATCTTTGTTCGGAAAACACCCCAGTACTCAGATGTTCCTAGGAAATGAAAGACATACCACTGTTATCTTTTTTGTTGAAAGTAGAGTAAATTATTATGCAGGCTGAGAGGGGTTCCCAAACTTTTTCATATGACTGTATTGTATGTATGCAGCTATCATGATCCAGATAGGTTTAAAAAAACTAAAATGGTTGTTTGCAACCAGGAAATGGATATGCTAAAGGGTTTGGTAGTACTTAGGTCAAGTAAGAAGGTTTGGTGGAAATTAAAAGAACAGAGTAAACAATACCAGTGATAAAACCAACATTGTAGTCAAATAACTAGAGCAAGATTTTCTAACACTAAAGTCTTCAAGGAAGTGCCTTTCAGCTTCCATTAATGCTAAAGAAGGTTGAAGTTTTTCTTTCAAATAGAGATCCAATACATCGATACCAGAAGCTGTGTGCTTCCATCTTTTATGGTCAGAGCATAATAATACAAGCTGCCACTTGACCTGTGTGCCAAATGACTGGCAACAGCCATATTTATAGTAAACATTTTAGCTTCAGCCATCCTGAAATAGCCACAAAATGGCTGTGACCATCTAACAATCCTAACACAAAATGGCATCAACAAAATAATGTTAAGAAATATAATGCAAATACAAAGTCAAGTGTACACACAGTCTAAAATAGAGAACAATGTGTTTCAAAGGCATTATAGCAGTTGCATTTTGTCTGCATCTGTTGTGCTTTTGTTTTTCCAGTGGATTAAAATAGGAAAGTTTTACGTCAATGTGCCCAAGAACTTTGTACATGGTGGACCATCCTACTTACAGGACACAATAAATAAATCAACAAGAGGAGTGCAGAGTTTTTCTGAAGTTAATGGAGTTTATATTACTGAGAAATGCACTGTCAATATAGATCATTCATGGTCAATAAGGAATTTTTATTTCATGGATTAGAAGGATAAAAAGACTGTTTTTGATTGTTTCTATAGTGTTATGTTTTGCTACATAACATTATTATTGTGCATCAGTAATAGTTGTTATTTCTCAATATATGTTGTTATTATCTTAATAACCCATAATAAATTATCCGTTAATCTGTTAATAACTTTAAAAAAATATATGAAGGTACAGTGATCTTATCTCTGAAACTAGGGAAGAGCACTACATTTCCAATAAAGTTTGGACATTGTTTATTGGGTAGTGAACACCCATGAAAAAAGCAGGTAATTACTACCCTTGAGGGACATTTTGTTTAAATACTTAATAAAAGAGACTGGGGTGTGATAACCCCAGATGACTGTTTTCCAATCTTCTTATACAGTTAGGTCCATAAATATTTGGACAGAGACAACTTTCTTCAAATTTTGGTTCTATACATTACCACAATGAATTTTAAATGAAACAACTCAGATGCAGTTGAAGTGCAGACTTTCAGCTTTAATTCAGTAAGGTGAACAAAACGATTGCATAAAAATGTGAGGCAACTAAAGCATTTTTTTAACACAATCCCTTCATTTCAGGGGCTCAAAAGTAATTGGACAAATTAAATAACTGGAAATAAAATGTTAATTTCTAATACTTGGTTGAAAACCCTTTGCTGGCAATGACAGCCTGAAGTCTTGAACTCATGAACATCACCAGATGCTGGTTTTCCTCCTTTTTAATGCTCTGCCAGGCCTTTACTGCTTTCAGTTGCTGTTTGTTTGTGGGCCTTTCTGTGCGAAGTTTAGTCTTCAACAAGTGAAATGCATGCTCAATTGGGTTAAGATCAGGTGATTGACTTTGCCATTCAAGAATTTTCCACTTCTTTGCTTTAATAAACTCCTGGGTTGCTTTGGCTGTATGTTTGGGTCATTGTCCATCTGTATCATGAAACGCCGCCCAATCAATTTGACTGCATTTAGCTGGATTTGAGCAGACAGTATGTCTCTGAACACCTCAGAATTCATTCGGCTGCTTCTGTCCTGTGTCATATCATCAATAAACACTAGTGTCCCAGTGCCACTGGCAGCCATGCATGCCCAAGCCGTCACACTGCCTCCACCGTGTTTTACAGATGATGTGCTACGCTTTGGATAATGAGCTGTTCCACTCCTTCTCCATACTTTTTTTCTTGCCATCATTCTAGTAGAGGTTGATCTTAGTTTCATCTGTCCAAAGAATGTTTTTCCAGAACTGTGCCGTATTTTTAGATGTTCTTTAGCAAAGTCCAATCTAGCCTTTCTATTCTTGAGGCTTATGAGCAGGGCCGGATTTATATGAAAAGAGGCCCTAGGCTATTCCACTTATGAGGCCCTTTCACCTTCCATTTTTAAGTTTGTAAATTACATGAGAGATAATAAAATTTTGCTAACAATTTGATTGTAGGCCCCTCTTGATCTTGAGGCCCTAGGCTGAAGCCTAGTTAGCCTATAGGAAAACCCGGCCCTGCTTATGAGTGGCTTGCACCTTGCAGTGCACCTTCTGTATTTACTTTCATACAGTCTTCTCTTTATGATAGACTTGGATATCAATACACCCACCCCCTGGAGAGTATTGTTCACTTTGTTGGCTGTTGTGAAGGGGTTTGTCTTCACCATGGAAATGATTCTGCGATCATCCACCACTGTTGTCTTCCGTGGACGTCCAGGTCTTTTTGCATTGCTTTGTTCACCAGTGCTTGCTTTCTTTCTCAGGAATGTACCAAACTGTAGATTTTGCCACTCGTAATATTGTAGCAATTTCTCGGATGGGTTTTTTCTGTTTTCGCAGCTTAAGGATGGCTTCTTTCACCTGAATGGTGAGCTCTTTTGACTGCATGTTGTCTGTTCACAGCAAAATCATCCACATGCAAGCACCACACCTCAAATCAACTCCAGGCCTTTTATCTGCTTAATTGATAATGACATAACGACGGACTTGCCCACATCTGCCCATGAAATAGCCTTTGAGTCAATTGTCCAATTACTTTTGAGCCCCTGAAATGAAGGGATTGTGTTAAAAAATGCTTTAGTTGCCTCACATTTTTATGCAATCGTTTTGTTCACCCCACTGAATTAAAGCTGAAAGTCTGCACTTCAACTGCATCTGAGTTGTTTCATTTAAAATTCATTGTGGTAATGTACAGAACCAAAATTAGAAAAAAGTTGTCTCTGTCCAAATGTTTATGGACCTAACTGTATAATATGCTACCATGGCTGTCCGTTTGTCTGTCAAGCATTTTCACCTGTAGCTCGCAAACTGTTTGAACTATTGACCTGAAATTTGGTACACATATACTACGTGACATCTACTATCCGCTTTCGAGGTGATGATTGACCTTCAAGGTTATTCCTCTTTTTATTTTTATTTTATTGTAGTATCAACTCTTGGCAGTGGCCAGCAGGGCGGCCGTGCGGCGCTTGTGTACAGGCGCCGTTCTCATCTCTACCACCTTCGCCATCACTTCCCCTACCTTTTCATATCTTAAATCATTCTTAAGTCTTCAATCTGCCTCAAGTGCCAGCTTAAGTGAAATGTAATTGCAATACAAACACTGACTTAATCAGTTTTAACGCAAAAAGATGCCGACAAAAGAAGTGGGCCACTAGGGTGGAGAAAAGAAGAGCTGCTCAGGAAGCAGCAAGCACATCAACCTCTGAGCAAATGAATGCTAAACGTATAGAGAAAGAGAATGAAAACAATGAATGCTCAAGTCAAGTGTATTCACTGCACGGTAACCGTTACTGGTATAATATGGTGGTTGCTATGCACATATTTATTATGCTTTCATCTTGGTGCTTCTTTCATATACTTTTTGCCATGACTAATGCAGGCTGCTGAGGCTTCGGTTTCATATGAGATAACAGAGATTTTCAAAGGGGATGGATGACACACACCAGTAAAGACACCCTCTTGCAGAAGGGCTCCCTTTTTAAAATCTTACCCTTCCATTCAGGTGACTACTGAGTAAGTGAAGATTCTAACCCCACAACATGCTGTGTAAAGTTAGAAGTAACGTGAGTGTGACTGGAGCCACCATGGACCCATACGAGTGTTGGTGCGTGCGCATGCATGTGTAAGCCCTGCAGTGGACTAGAAAACTATCTAGGGTTGGTTTCCAACTTAGGCCTATCAGGTTCTTTAGACTTCTGATGTTGTTTTGTGCACTCCTTTGTGTGTTTGACTTCTTTGTATTTTGTTTGCTGGCAATTACCCATTGTTTTCAGGTGGCTAAGATGGAAGCTACATCTTGGGGGCTTGGCCATATGAAATGAGAAAGTGACCATGTTTGACATCACTGGAACATGGTCGTGTGTTTTGCTGCAATTTTTGCATACTATAAAGGGATACCTTGACACATAGTTAAATTTATAGCTTTTCTGTTTTTTTTATGTTAGACTTCTTGTTTTTCAAAGTTTGACTTTTAGAGTTTTGAAGCACCATTATCATTTGTTTGTGTTTGCACATTATTTAACTTGTTTATTTTTTGGCCTATTTAGTGGATGAACGTTCGTGTTTACATTGTTGATCTGAGTCATCTGTTCTATTTTCTTTTGTACATTGTGGTGTTTTAATGCTTATTTAGAAACTAGTTAAATAGCTTTTGTAAGCTTTATGGTTTTCTTCTGTTATTTTTCATGCTATAGCTTTGTGCCTCATGCTGTTCCTCTGCTATGTATTATTTTCTGTGCCATTACCAAAGTCTAAGAGTTTGTTGTGATAGCACCCAATGCAAGGGGGATAGTCTATGTTCCCTCTGACCTTGAAATAATTAAGCAGGCTAAACAGATGGATGGGTGAACACGCAGGAGTGTGTGCATGAGCATAGTGCCTAAGACGTGCTGGTCATGTCACCACCACAGATACTCCTTGGCTACACCATTGTAAACCTTCACCTCTATTCTTAGGGTTACAGTTGCAAAATTGAGAATGCATTTGAACCGCCATGTAATCAGTACTATACATCTTGTGATGTATGGTTAAATGCAATTACATTTATTCATTAACTTGGGATTGTCAACCTTTGCTTCAGTTCATTTAAGTAATGTCTGAAAGCAGAAATCATTTGGATCACTTATTACACTGTAAAAAGTTTCCCTGCTAGAATGTAGTTGGCAGGGGACTAGATGCCACTAAGATGGGAAAACACAGTGGAAAAGCTCACTGAAAACTTCCATTTTGGAGATACTGTCACAGCAGTGCTGTATATCAATGTGGGAAGAAAGGGGTGGCTAGGGGATTGTAGACTGGAATCCTAAAGTTCAATCACACAGATCACCGGTGGAAGAAAAGGAGTGTGGTACGATTGGAAGTTGAAGAAAAATCCAGGGAGGGCAAGAAACACAGAAACAGCTGGAGATTCCTGACTTCCTTCTACAAGTAAAGTGGCGATGACAGGTTGGCAGAAAGCCAGAAAACCTCCATACCAAAAAGTGGCAGCACTTAGTCCCCTGCAAGAAATGTGTGAACCATTTTGCCCATTCATTTTCTAACCCAGTTATCCAGTTCAAGATCAAAGGGACACACCAGTGGCTGGGGTGCTAGACCACTGTATGGCACACTCTCACACATACTGTATTCTTTACATTCAACCATAAATGTCTCCATGGAGATAATTTGAAACTGTGATGGGCTAAGGCCTGACTGAGTAGGAACGAAAGCTCACTGGTATAAACAGGGTTATTTGGGAGAAAGTGTGACAGGGAGGTAAGAGGGAGAGATAATTGATTTGGTGCACAAGCCATTACGACTGGCAGATAGGGTGTTCACTTATGAATCTAGGCAAGTTTAAGTATTTGTTTATTTAATCTGATAAAGTATATGCTGGATTAAGAATATTTGGGGTGTCTGATGGGAAGTGAGCCTGCCTATAAAGAAGTAACATCAGGTACATTAAATTTTATTTCTTAACACTAAAATCCTTGAAGCCTACGAAAAAACTTGCAAACCTGGGCCACCTTACATTCCCTGGCACCTCTCCATTAGCGTCTTTTGTTTTGCAAATGTGTCGATCAGCACAAGCAGCAAGCAGCCTGCTATCACACCCCCCAAAATGCTGCAGCTCAACTCAAACAAAAAGATCCCCCAGCTCAAGTCTGTTTATCTGGGTGTGAAGTCTATGGAATTGTATACGGTAAATAATATATTGTTATTTGGAACACACACATTTCATGTATGTTCTGTGTCTACAACGATCTATGTAAATGTACAATGACAGGAAATGCGAGAAATGCAAGAAATGTTGAACACATAGCTAAAACAGAAACTTTTTTCATGTTATAGTGTATAATGTGTTAAGACTGAAGTCCAAATATCAAATAAACATTTTCACAAAAGGTACACATATAACAACACAAGTGTGCTTTTATTCAAGAATATAACTGAAGAAAAAGAAATCGGGTTAGGGTACAATGCTGATATGACCGCTTGGGTGGTGCAGCTGTAAAAACTGCTGACTCATAATCAAGAGTTTGCAGGTTCGATTCCACTTCTTTCCCAGGTAGGTTCACTTTACATCAGACACCTCTCATAAATGTGCTTTTTTAAATAATTTTGTTTTGTTAGAACTATTTTTGACTTGAGAGAACTAGATTGGTTCTCAGTATGTTAGAATGTTTTCTCAAATGGGTTTATTGTTAGGTAGAGACATAATTACTTTGCTAACTGCAAACAAAGGTCTTTCCACAAACTAAATGTGATCATTTTTTGTAATCTAAATGTTTAGATATTAAAAAGAGAGCTTAGATTACACATATATTAAAATAAAAAGTGTAAAAAGTTGAAACGTGCTTAACAAAATGCATTTCACACCACACAATTTCAGTAAAAAATCATACTGCAAAAAAAAAGCACAATTATGACTCATGTTCAGCTGGGAGGCTTGCGTTGGTTATGTAAGTTAAATTTTTTTTTATGAAAATAAAGTTTATTATTATACAGATTGCAGTCCCTTCAGAGTTAGTGATAATGTTTCAAGTCAAATGAGTAAAGTTGCTTTTGTTCACAGTGATCACTCACCAGCCAGACACAGTGCAATATTCCTTCAGCGTACAGAGATCCATGACAAGCTAGTGTCCTGGCGATTATAAAGAATACTAAAAAAATCTACATCAAAGTGCACAGCCACAACATGCTAGAAAATCTCTACCTCAAGCTGAAGGAGAAAGCAAGGCAGACTGATTGTTGACTTTAGAACGGTTGGGCTTATTTTAGGTTCTTGAAATATCCATTGGCCTCACTTACCGGACGTCCAAATTCCAGCTCAGAAAAGAACTTATACCAGGGTTCATTTTCTAAATCTATTTCATCTGGGTTTATGCCATACATCTAGAGCAGAAGTGATGAGAAAAAGGAAGGAAGAGGAGATGCTGAGCTCATTAAATATGCTTAATATTTTCCAATGAATGAGGAATGAAATTTAAAAATCAGACGAAAAAACACAAAAACATTTTTTTTATGATTTTATTTCTGTGATATCAAAAATATTATGAAAGACATAATCTCTACTGATATTTATTTTCATTTATTTACTGTGCTAATCACTGCACTACAGATTTACAAACAATGACTTGCCACTGTGACCCTCATTGGGTAACATCAAATTTCACCCACCTACAGAGATCTCAACACCAGCCACCCATTAAAGCTTCTGCTTTCATGGTCTGATGCCACCCCACAGTCAGATCTGCAGTTCTGTATAGAAGCTCATTTCCTTTAATTTGACATCTTCCCACACTGCTTATGTTCATATATAAATGCTAGGTTAGGTTTCAGAGGTGAAAAATCACTCAAGGTCCTGTCCTTCTCCATTTCACTTCCTAATACAAAAAGGCTGGGGCCTCGGAGTCAGTAAGCCTAAGCAGTCTTCAGGGTCTGTCTTGTCTTACCAAGTTATAATTAGTTAATAGCCAGTCTTCAGCCTTGTATAAAACTTGTAACAACAATCGTTAACCTTTAATTCAAGGTACTATACTACCATGAAGGCTGATGAGGAACCTTATGTTTAAGCATAAATAATACAATCCTAGCACACAAATCCAAAAATGAGCCACCCCTTGGATTCAGATTGGGCAGGTAATTAATCCTAGTGATGCCTGATTGGTTTCTACACAAAACACCAAACTTCAGTGAAAGTATTTGTCTACAACTCTTAGTGATATTGATGCCACACTCTCATCTGACAGATAAAACATTATGGTCCTTAGTTGTAAGCTTGTGTTGTGCATATCCCCAAATCCACATGTGGGCCTCAAACATTGGGCAACAATATAGTACAGAAACATGTCTTATCGTAGTTCCAGAGTCAGTGTTGCGCACAGAAATAAGGACGACAGAGGCCATCATTTTTTTTAATCTCCTGCAAAAGCTCTAGCTTTATTTTTGCCCCTGAGTTTCATACTACAAGAGGCAAGCCTTGTCAGTCTGTCTTTCAATTACAAAGCTAATAACATATTTCAGAAGAAATAACAGAACCTTACTTTACAGATTTTAATGAAATAATCCACTCCATTCATATAGTATAAATGTTCTACAGAATACAACTGAAAAAATGGTGCTAGATCCTCTACAATCACTTATGTTACAGACGATGGCTTTTATCAAATCCAGAGCCTTATTTTCGTTTGATGTTCACACAGTTGTGAGACAAGGCAGCTAGTTCAGCATGAATGACAGAGTAGTGGCACAATGTGAAAATGTATAATTCATTATTAATGCTGTAAGTGTCATACATACAACAGAAGAGCTGTGAACAATTTCCACATATTGGCTTAGAGGAAGAAACCGTTACCACTGAATACTAAAAAAAGAAACGTTCACATGCTTGATTCATGATTAGTACTACATCTACACGGGGGCTCGCTACTTGGTGTAGTCAAAGAAATAACCATTTAATGTTATTTCTGATGGCATTACTTGCATTTCTTACAGATATATAAACATCTTTGAAGCTGTAATTCCACTTGCTATGATCTAAGAAATCCCACCAAACCTCTAATATGGTAGAAAGGCTCTCACTGTACTTCATTCAATGTTTAACAGCTAATTGATCATTATGAAAGAGTAATTACAACACAGAAAATATATTAAAAAGTGTATAACAGTATTCTAACACAGAGATTTTGTTATTGTAAGGCTCTATAGTAGATTCACCAATTACTTAAATTACAGATATTATATGTTACAAAAATCTGACTAATGGTAATTTACACTTCTCATTTTCATTATAAGCTCATGCACTTTCTGAATCCACAATGGGCTCAAACTTATCCTAGGACTAGGAGTATTCAGAACTAACTCAAGATATGCCACCAGTTCATTGCTTGCTTCACTTATATACTGATTCACATATACTCAGAGACCTACAGCAATTCCATATTGACAAAAGACCATGGATGGACCTAAAATAAAAACTGAGGCTCTGGAAATATGAGTTCACAGCCTTATCCAATATAGTCCCCTTTGTCAAAAATAAAATATTTCATGAAACATTAAGCAGTACAAAGGCTCCATTTGTGCCAACATTTGTGCAATATGTGTGTTTGGATACTGGGTCATCTTTCTGCTCCCAACAACACTGACCCGGAAGAGCATGTTGGGAAAATAAATGAAGGTATAGATGAACCAAACACAATTTACTTTCAGATTATAAGATGACTGTTGTAGCTTGCAAAATACAGTATTTTAATACTGTTTTAGTAAATGCAGACTATATTAATTTTTTACTTAAATTTGTGAAGTAGTTATTAAATATTGTTATAGCAGATGCCCTGCATATTAATTTTTACTGAAATGTTGAACAAATACATAAACAGCAATAAGATACCATGGATGTTGTGAAACACTGGAGCCGAGACCATATTTATGCAAGATGGATAATGCAAATATCTGATTTTGTCTTTTTTAACATCGAGAATTAACCTAGTAGATGCATTTGTTTAGGGTACAGGAAAATTATTGGAACCAAAAATACAGGTTCCAGTTATTTATATGGCCTCATCTTCAAGAAACTATGTACCAAGTACTCTTTCACACTGTATGGATAGTAAAATCTATACACAATCTATAAAGAAACACAACAAAATTAAACAAATCAGAAATACGAGTACTAAACAAACATCACCATATTACCAATAACTCAAATGACTACTAAAAGTACAGATTATCAATTTAAATGTAGATGGCACAGGCTGTATATCATAGGGATTTCCACCCCTAGAAGTGCACTACATAGAAAGAGAAGCTAAGCATCACATAGAATTGCAGAAATACAAAATGTGTGCAAAGAAAATTGATAATAGGAGGCTTATTCTAATAGGTTACAGAGCAGCTGCTGCACAATTATAAGGAAATGTCGAATTTCAAGTTAAGAAAGCAAGCACAGGTTTACTTTAGTCCGGACTGTCACAAATGCCTTTAGTCTCCTGTTGCAGAATGAATGCAGAGAGAACAAAAAGATTGGGCTACTAATTTAAAACTGTACCATTAAACTAAATCTATCCTGTCCAATAGTACCAACAAAGCCTTTAACTGCATTTCATTGAGGTTCAACGTCATCAAGTGTGTGTCATAAACATTCAATCAATAGCTGAATAATAAAGATGGATATGAATTTTAAACAGCAGAGCTTTAGGGATACCAGGCAAAAGTAATTATCCTGCAGCAAAAGTCAAAACACTAAAGATCTAACATTAGCAATTATGATAAAAACAAAAAATAAAAAACTCAAAAAGGTTAAAACCTGAAATATCTTCTTAGAGCTATTTTCCGAGTTCAAAACTAATGTCTTAAGCATGATCTTTCCTTTATTTTAAGCAAAATTTGAATGGCCTTGACCATATGTCTCAGTCTTATATTGCAGGCCACAGTGATGTCAAATGTCACAAAGAGTTTGACTCTTGTGCCTAACATGAAGATTCATGGAAACAAGCACTTAAAATGGTGGCGACCATGACAATAAAAATAGTAATACACAAAATGCTTTCTTGAATCCTGACAATCTGAAACTTCAACATGTGTCCCTCATCAGTGAACCACAGATAACTCACAGCCATAATAGGCGAACCACGAATAAGTCACAACCATGTATATAAGAATTAAAATGTTGTGCGATAAAACACAAATTTTCCATTTCTAAATGAACTCTCACTCTACTACAGGGGTAGGCAACGTCGGTCCTGGAGTGCCACAGTATGTGCAGGTTTTTGTTCCAACCCAGTTCCTTAACGAGAACTCAATTATTGCTGATGAAGCACATATTGCTTAAGTGATATTTTAATGCTTCATTTTAGTGGTCTCGCTTGTTAAGGTTCTCCAACCTTAATTGCTTATTTCAATCTTAAACTGCTGCATTCAGTGTTTTAATTGCTCCTTATTAGCAATAAGATGTAAAAGACAAAGCAGCCAGCAGTTCTCCAGCTAGCTTTTTTCCAATTACATCTGTGTGTGTTCATCATGCACAGTTTGATTTAATAAAACACTGAATAGAAAAATGTGACAGACTGAAAATGATCTGTTTTAGGCTTCAAATCATTTGGATGATATCCTTGGAAAGGAAAAAAATCTACGATATAAAAGCCTTACATTGCACAGACTAACAAGCCATAAAATTAAATAAGGTCTGAGATTGGCAATGATTGGTTTCTAATTAAGCAATTGGGTTGAATGAAAACCTGTAGCCACTGCGGCTCACCAGGACCGACATTGCCTACCCCTGTTTTACATCTTATTGCTAATAAGGAGCAATTAAAACACTGAATGCAGCAGTTTAAGATTGAAATAAGCAATTAAGGTTGGAGAACCTTAACAAGCGAGACCACTAAAATGAAGCATTAAAATGTCACTTAAGCAATATGTGCTTCATCAGCAATAATTGAGTTCTCGTTAAGGAACTGGGTTGGAACAAAAACCTGCACATACTGTGGCACTCCAGGACCGACGTTGCCTACCCCTGCTCTACTATATATTTCCATGCTCAGATACTTGATATTTGTAAAACACTTGTTGTATGGATTGTTACTTTGAATGTAGCTTCTAAAATAATTAAATAACTAAATTCAAAATAAGAATATAAAGAAAAAACCTAACAATATGGAAAATTAGAACACCACAATGAACAACATTTAAGGCTAATCAAAAACATAGTTTAAAATTTAGATAAATGTAGGCAAAGCATTTGGTCTTACAAAAACACAGTAATATACAGGATCACCAACAGCTCTTACCGGCCTCTCGTGTTCTAAGATGGATGATTTTCCTGGTTCATATTCAAAGATGCTTCGTGGTTCAGCTCTATATTTTCGAGTATCTACTTTTCTGTCTGGAGGTCCCCATTCATTCCTTATTGACAAATGTAAAATAAAAAGAAAATGTAAATAGATTATTCCCACTAATAAGCCATTCCACGTCTAATAGTAGAACCAATGTGAGTAGTTCGATTTCAACAAACCGGGTGAAGGTAGATGCACTGAGGTTTTTTAATTTACAAATGCTTAAAGACATGAGGAGGAAAATAATTGTAGACTTGTTCTCATTCAGCAGCAGTGGAATGACCAAGATCATTTACAAGCTCTCTGCAGAGCTGCACTAATGTGAACTGCCCCATCCAACACTTCCCATGTGACCTGGGGTTAGAATAAAGTCACCATCCATCTTGCATGTTGTAAAATGTGACTAAAAGTTGGCCTCAGAAAGGGAATCCACCATTAAAAAAAATCTGATCCTATATCCCCTTAATGGTAAGATACACAGAGGAGAGTTATAAAGCATTGGCAGGGTACAGCCCATAGCACCCTGTGGACACCCCTGTCTGCCCATTTCAAACAGAAAATTGGGGAATGTGGCCAAAACACAAATGGAAAACCTAAATTATGATGATATTACTTCTGATGCACAAAGTGGAGGCCAGTTGGTGGCAAGGAAGATGAAGAAATGGTGTTGAGTAAAATGTGTAAAGAAAAGAATATAAGGATAGTGACTTGGAATATTGGGAGTATGAAGGGAACATCAAGTAGAATAGTATAAGTGCTGGAGAAAGAGTGTAGATGTGTACACAAGGTTAGGTAGAAAATTAAAGGTTCAAGAATGCTTAGTGGGTATAGTGGAAGATACAAGTTTTCTGGAAGAGGAATAGTGATGACAGTGCTGAAAAATGAGCAGACAAAGTGGTGGAGGTGAAGAGGAAAAATGAGTGCCTGCTGTGGTCGTGGTTGGATGCCTGTGGAGAGTGCAGGGTCTGCTAAGGTGAAGACTGGACAGCAGGAACTTTAAAGAAAAGCCAGCTAGACAAAGCGGAGGTTGAAGGCTGCAGTTTATTGTCTTATCAGCAATATCACTGTCTGTGGATTATCGTTTTCTCCTGATTATCACACCTGTATGGATGTATGGACTGACTTGGGCCTGCCCATTGTGTGAGTAGTGAATGAGATTGGTCATTGTGCTTCGTCTCATCAACCTTTGTCACCAAATGATAATGTGATTTTTGTTAAACAATTGATGAATATAGTCTCAGCATGTACCCCACAAAGCAGAAAGATCATTGAATGGGCAGGTTGGAGCCAGTGTAGATGATATGAGGAGGTCCACGGCGCTTTAGCTTTCGTTCCAGAATATTGATGTTAAAAGGAATCTGGAGTTTGGTGATGTGATGGAAATGGCTGTGCATAAGGAGCACACAATGGTGATGTAAGCAGCAACACAGACTATCTGTTGATGAAGAAGACTGATCGGGACATGGTGAAAAATGTGAACGTGATAAGTGGAGAAGGTTGTGCATCACACTATCACATGGTTGCAGGAAGATCTAGCTACAGGCATGAAGTAAAATAATAAGCAAGTACCAAGGTCTGGAAGTAGGAGAAAAAAATTTGCTGTACATTGGTAGCAGAAGTGAATGAGGTTTCAGAATCATCTGGTGTAGCTGACAAGTGATAAATGATGAAGAATATCTGATTGAAAACTACAGGAGAAGTCTGTGTTTAAACAAAAGAACTATAAAGACACAAGGAAAATGGTAATAAAATTTTGAGGAGAAGATGAGATACTAAAGCAAGAGGTGATAGGGCAAAGTATTAGGAAGAAAAGCAAAATGCTAGAAAAGCAGGAGCACAAGAACCTAAGAGACTGGAGTTTGCAAATGAGCTACAGAATGAGGAAGGAAAACTGAATGCGTTTAGGACCACAAAGCAGATGGCAAAAGAAAGACAGGGCAGAGTAGGTGTAAATTTCTTGAAAAATGTTAAAGAAAGTTTTGAGATACAGTAATCCCTCGCTATATCGGGTTTCGACTTTCACGGCTTCACTCTATCGCAGATTTTATATGTAAGCATATTTAAATATATATCGTGGATTTTTTGCTGGTTCGCGGATTTCTGTGAACAATGGGTCTTTTAATTTCTGGTACATGCTTCCTCAGTTGGTTTGCCCAGTTGATTTCATACAAGGGACACTATTGGCAAATGGCTGAGAAGCTACCCAACCAGAGCGCGTATAACGTATTAAATAAAACTCAAATATATTGTGAGCACGGGGGCTATTCACACCCCTAGAGGATACGGCCGCTCCTCAAAAAATGCTGAAAGATTACCTTCACATTGCTCTCTTTCTTGCTGGGCTTACATATGGCTGCTTTGTCAAGCGATATGCTTCCTGCACGGTGCTTCGCATACTTAAAAGATCAAACAGCACGTATTGATTTTTGATTGTTTGCTTTTCTCTCTCTCTCTCGCTCTAACATTCTCTGCTCCTGATGGAGGGGGTGTGAGCAGGGGGGCTGTTCGCACCCCTAGACGACACGGACGCTCGTCTAAAAATGCTGAAAGATTACCTTCACGTTGCTCCATTCTGTGCAGCTGCTTTGTCAAACGACATACTTCCTGCACGGTGCTTCGCATACTTAAAAGCTCGAAGGGCACATATTGATTTTTGATTGTTTGTTTTTCTCTGTCTCTCTCTCTCTGACATTCTCTGCTCCTGACGGAGGGGGTGTGAGCAGAGGGACTGTTCGCACACTGGCCTAGAGGATATGGACGCTCCTCTAAAAAATGCTGAAAGACTACCTTTACATTGTACATCCTTGCAGCTGTTTTGTCCGGTGGTGCTTCGCATACGTAAAAGCCAAACAGCCGTATTGATTTTTATTTGCTTTTTTCTCTCTCTCTCTCTCTGACATTATCTGCTCCTGATGCGCACTCCTTTGAAGAGGAAGATATGTTTGTATTCTTTTAATTGTGAGACGGAACTGTCATTTCTGTCTTGTCATGGAGCACAGTTTAAACTTTTGAAAAAGAGACAAATGTTTGTTTGCAGTGTTTGAATAAAGTTCCCGTCTCTCTACAACCTCCTGTGTTTCTGTGCAAATCTGTGACCCAAGCATGACAATATAAAAATAACCATGTAAACATATGGTTTCTACTTCGTGGATTTTCAGTGCATTTAATTCTCTTTACAGGCTTTACTTTAAGGTAAAATGTACTCTAACCAAATATTTTATCTTTAAATTTGTAAACAAATCAAGAGTTCCTGTGCTACTTTGATGACTTCTTGTGTAATTTATGCTTAATATAAAACTTACGGTTCAGACGTTGCTTTCTCCCGAGGTCTTAGTTGTAAGAGGGATGGCATGGGCGGAGGTGGTGGAGGCACAGGTGAAGAATCCTTAAATGAAGAAGGACCATTATCTGAGGTACATTTTGATAATGGTCGGTATGTGTGAGTCTTGGGTGCTGGATGTGCCTGTACAGGATCAGATGGATTATAAGAATCTGAAATAGAAGAAAATCATGAAAATGTTTTCACTGTGTTTTGCTTTCTATTGTTAACATTAAAAAATAGACAAGAAAATATTTAATATTAAACACTTTAATATTATGTTCCATGTTTTTCAGAATGTTCATTCCCAAGAAAACTGTTTATAAATGTTACTGTTGTCTTGTATAGTCAGATATTCAATAGACAATCAATGGTACCCTTTACTAATCTCTGAATGACAGGTCTGCACTTATAGACAGAATGAACTGTAATAGAATGAACTTTAAGTGATTACATACTCTTTAATAACAATCACAAACAATATGTTTTAAACAATACCCCTTGTGAAACACATCACATTGACAGCTGGATGAGAAAACTGATAAAAAGAAAATGGAAGATAGTTCACCTCAATATTAGGTGAAAAATTTTGAGCATCTGCAGGGATGGTAGTTATAGGTTTCATTTCAACAGTTATTTTCAACAAACGTTTTGCCAAAGTCTCTTGGTAGATACACTAACACATGTCTATGGCATAATATCAGAAGCTCCAAACAACAACTGGTACAAATTGAAGCTTCTATGCCATAACCTCATGTCTCTACCTGTTTTCAAAACCTCAAGTCTACTTAAGTGTGGCAGTTATACTAATAACAATAATCTGCCCTCCGTGTTACTACCTTCATTTAAACAGATTAATTTAGCGCTGCTGGTTAATTATGGTTAATTACACTAAATAGTATCATCTCCAGACAGAAGAGCAGCTTCAGCGACAGACTGCTGTCACTGTCCTGCTCCACTGACAGATTGAAGAGATCGTTCCTCCCCCAAACTATGCGACTCTTCAATTCCACACGGGGGGGTAAACGTTAACATTTAACATTATACAAAGTTATTGTCTTTTTTTCACCTGCATTATTATCATTCTTTAATTTAATATTATTTATTGTATCAGTATGCTGCTGCTGGAAAATGTGAATTTCCCATTGGGATTAATAAAGTATCTATCTATCTATCTATCTATCTATCTATCTATCTATCTATCTATCTATCTATCTATCTATCTATCTATCTATCTATCTATCTAATTATCATTGACCAATTTTTTAATGCAACCCCTAAGTGCGTTAATTTAACCATGCTTGACATGACGTTAATGAAGCAGCCCCAAATGAATCCAAGTCTATTAATAGTAGTAGTGGGTCAGTGGAGCTTGATCGTTTCCTATGGTGTTTCTTGATAATGAACTTAATTCACACCGCCTGTCCTTTAAAATATGGAACTAACACATATCGGAATATAAAATGCTGTGTACCATATCGAATCACTAAGGGACGCAATCACTCATGTGTTTTTGTACACATTGTTTCCTATATACACTAGCATAAGAACAGTTAAAATCAAACCAGTTATACAAGTGGAGTCAATGAGTTTTATTTCTGTGGCATGCTAACTTTGCAGACAAACAAGATCTGCACACTTTGTGAGATTGCACGTCAGTGGTGCTGTGTTCACACATTGAAAATAATAAAAAAAAAAGTCACATTGTGCAGTACAGCGGAACATCCAGAAGAAAATGATACACACACTATAAACATTTCTATGTTAATGTCTGGTAATCCAAGTCTACCCATTAAAGAGGCTATAGAGGTACAGATCTGAGAGGGAAACAGAATGTCAGTGGGCCAGCCCTGTCCCTGAGGGATATCTGACCCGAAACAGTACAGTGCAGGTTCTACCCATGTCTGAGCAGCTAAAGAACAGATGACACAGAGTGGAATCACTTGATTCCTTATACCTCACCTAGACCTCCCCCAGAGTAGAAATGATATGTTGTTTAATTAATTGTATCTACTATAGCCTACAAAATAACCTACATTAGCTGATATTATACTTTAACCAGTAAAACAAGGCAACAATCAGTACATATTGATCATGCTAATATTTCCATTCATTTTAGCTGAAGGTTAAGATGTTTAGACTTATTTTATAATTCATAAATAATACATACTACGACAATGTGCAATTTAAAATATTTTAAATAAATAACCCCATCATACTATTCTGTATAATCCATAACCAAGATATATATTTTTCATTCTGTTCTGCTTTATGTTTTCATCTTTCTTGATCTTGAAAGGAGTAGTAATACATGTTGCAATATTCCTTTTTCTCTTTGTTTAAGGAAATAAATATATTTTGATTAAAAGTATGGGTTTCATATCTCTAGTAGAAGAAAAAATAATTCAATTTTGAAAGTAACATTTCCCAACTGTGGTCCTTTGTGAACATTTGTTTTTTGTCTCTAGACCCCATCCCTTGAACAATCAGGGCAAATAAACTGGTATGCTTGGGCAACTAGCTAAATAAATAGTCAAAAAATCAATAAACTCTTATTTTTCATCTTCATATAAAGGCAAAATTATTGAAAGAATGAATCAAAGTGCTAGACTAACACATCGTGATTTGCATAGGCAAGTGGTTAGTTATTAAACTGTTTTCTATTAAAAATTAAACACTGAGTTACTTCTGCTTTATAGAAACATTAATATGCTTAAAGGAAATACAATAATTTGCAATTAATACACAGTTAATTTCAATGAAATATTTTACTTGTGTGATTTAAAAAAAATTAATTGAACAGCAGCTCTAATTAATTTATAAAAATAATACTTATTACAATTTTTTTTTTTTTTTAATTGTACCTGTTTTTGAAAAAAATAGTACTTTTCACTTGTGACCTGCAGTGGGTGCACTAGCTCGCCAAACCTGACACAGAGAGATGCAGACACAAGTCCAGCACACACATGGCTTTTATTCAGCTGTGGGAAACGCTTTCCACCCGTTTCCCACCAACACAGTACAAAAGCACAGCAATACACATAACACTTGTTTTCTTTTCTTTTTCTCTTCCTCTCTTTGTCTCCTCCACCTCCACTCCTCCCATTGTCTCCCTCCTGACTATGGCTCTCTGAGCAGTGGCAATGTGCTCCTTTTATCCAGCATCCGGGAGTACTTCCTGTGGCGTGTTAGAATGGTCCAGAAGCACTTGTGGGTGAGGCTGAAGCCCAACGAAATAGGGCTCCAAAATCCCTGCAGCACCCCTTGGTGGCACCCACAGAACCCAACAGGGCCGTGCCAAACTCCAACTCCCATAAAGCCCTGTGGAAATCTGAGGCTGCCATCTAGTGCTCAAGGGGAGATAATTCCCTGGATGTCAGCCACACACTGTTTCAAAAGTAAATTACAGACTGTAAGTCATTCGTAAGTGTACTAACACCAACACCCATCTCAGCTAAAGTTGAATTGCTGAAGCAACTAAAAGGATGTGCTTTTCTACAGAACTGCTACAAAAGGCTTCTTCAGAATGCAAGGCACCCCAACATCTAAGTCTCTCCATCAGGTAAGGCAGTAACAATCAAAGTCGAATGACACTTAATAGTATATCCCAGAACCTTGATCTTGGCTTGGTCAGCAAGAAGAATTTCCAGAGCTCATCTTTTCATAATTTTGTAGACAAATCTATGTACCAGGTATCATCCAAAGTTTTGTACTTACGCTACTCAAGAAAACAAGTGTTAAGTATTAACTCCCACTCTTTGCAATTTTCTAGCCTGGGTACGGGTTCTGTTTTCTGTGACTGACTCTCTGTTGCCTAGGGTGTGAAACACATCTAAAGCTTAGGCACCCCACTAATCTGAGAGGAATTCTACTATTTAGAACTCAGAAGCAGAAAAGGAGAAATTCAGCATGATTGATCCAATGTGTTTGGAGTCAACCGTAGAAAAATAAGGCGTATAACAAGAGAGATCATATGTAAAAGCAATGTGTTCTTTTTGTTGAAGGAATGCAAAGGGTTAACCAATCACCAAGCACCAGCTGATGTATTTTTTTTCCAGCATGAGTGAATTAGATATGTTATTGAAATCTCTCTGTGGACCCTGAAGACTTCTGGATAAAATTGTGTTTCAAGCCCTTGAGAGGACAGGAAATGGACAAAGACTAAGCATCATAATTGCATTGTACTTACAGTTCGGAGGACAATGTAAATGCATAGAATAAAAACCACTGTATTTCTGTTTATTCTGTTTATTAGTATTACTTAAACTCAAAGCAATAATTTTTTGCATGTCAGCTAAATCTTTAGTTTTGTAAGTTCTCCTTTCTTCATATTTAACAGGAAACTAATCTTGTAAAATCAAACTTTCTTCCACTGTAGTACTGGGTCCAGCAGCAAAGTGACTTTAAAAGGTCTCTAGCGTCACACTCATAATCACATATACAAGCTGCATTCCAACTTAAAAACTTTTAAGCAAGACAGAAGGTTTACCCATTTACCTTACTAAATGGCCAAAAAGCTTATAAGCGCATTTAAAACCTGGTCTTGAATAATTATATCTTCTAAATTAACTGTTTGGACCAGAATTAAAAAGTAAATATAAGAAACATAATTCACAAGATTTTACATTCTTTAAAAGAGAAAGAGAATGAAATCCAGTCAAGTGTATTTTATATTGTGTGTTTTGTTTATCTTTTGTGCATATCATCTATCCTTTACAGTGTTTGGTTTATCTCTGTTTTATAGTCTGACACACCCAAACCTACAAACAGACGAAAAGGCAGTTAATGTTCTTCATTGAAGATTTAAACAAAAACAACATCTTTCTCTCTCTCTGTTTCATTTTTCATTGGTCATCAAAAATGTAGAGTACTGTGGTTAACTGAAATTATGAAAGGCAAACAGCAGTAAGTTTGAACAATGAATGAGCCATATTAAAACCTATAAAGTTCACAGTGTAAAAGGTGGTATATTATTTTTGTTTCAAAAAACACTACTATGCAAAATATGAATACACTTTTTACATTTGACTAGAAACATTCAAACCCTTGAATAAGCTCCTCTCACCAAACACAACACCCCAAGTGACTCCACATGGTTGCTGCAAGGTCCTTTGCTGTGAGCCAATGTCGTCTCAACCCTTTATGACTTTATGATTTACAGTGCTTAGGTTGTGTGGTTGACCTCTGGCTGGTATGTGCAATTTGTTTTGCAATTGAAATGTATGACTTTTGGTTAGCATTTGTCCTGTGGAATGTGCTTGACTATCAGCGGCACGTGCAAGTGCAGCAGTTTTTGTGATGTAAACAATAATTTGGCCTGTGTAATGTACTTCAAAGAAAGCACAGAGTAAATTTGTAACCTTTGTCATTCTGTCAGCTAGGGCGGTTATGTGAACTGCCGTATCATTGCCTGCGCAGCCATTGGTTTTGTGTCAGCAACGGTGCACTGTTATGCGTCTGCTTACTGTGAGAAAAAGCCAAAGCTGAATTTCATGGCCAAAGTACCATGCATGAACAATTCATGGGTCGTGTTATGAATGTCACAATATAACACTTCATCCTTTCCTGGCCGATTTCACTATATGTCACCACGAAAGCTGGTGTATGTGGGTCAGATGGCAGGTCAACCTCAAATCGTCCTCAGACTCTTTCCTGTGATAGGTTAAACAATATAACTTACATAATATCAACAAAATGACAGTGAGAAACAGACAAGGTGAAAATAACTATTAAATCAGTCTTATAAAAAAACTATACAAACATAAATGGCAGCAACCGAATTCGTGAATGCACCTCCCTCCCGCACATCCCAACAAATACATGCGATTAACTTAAAGGAAGCAAAACCCTTCGACAGAGACAAACCCCAAATTCCAGGCAGTTTTCAGACACTTATGATAATATCAGTCAATTTTCTTTGTTCTCTTTTCCCCAGAGTCTCCAAACATGCTACCCCAGATAAGCAAGGATCACACTTAGCTCACCAAAGTTAATTTCTTCTGACTGTCCCACCCGAGTGGGTCGGCCAGCAAAGTCTTTGAGGTGGCCACCTCCATAAGTGGGTGTGGCAATCCTTTCTCTGGTCGTGGATAGTCTACATTTGCAGTTTTGGTCCCATTTTAGCAGTTAGTGTTGAAAACCTTTGTTTTGTTCTTTTTGTTTCTTCTTGCCTTTCGCTGCCTTTTTTAATTGTATCCTGGCATACTTTCTCCATGATAACCCCTGGAAACTACAGCAACACCTCCCCCAAAGGTGTTCTTTATGACCATCTGCCCAACGTGCCTGATTTACTTTCCTCCCCACCACCATATTAAGGGTGCTTGGGCAGCAACTGGGTTAACATTGAGGAAGGCGAAGAGACAAAACCAAATCAGATAGCGTTTATGTGGCAGTGCCACAACAGCATAACCTGTTGATTGAGACCAAGGTGAATCTACAAGGTCTAAGGGTGTGTGATTTTTTTGTTATTTTTGTGACAAAAAGACAACTCTTACCATTTTATATACAGTATATAGATAGACATCACCAAAAATGTGAGAACAGGCGTTAATTAAGCACTTACCTGTGTTTACAAGTGCATATGTGGCATTATACATGTCTGCATCTGTATCATCTAGAAAGACAAAATGCAGACAAGAAAGTGAATAGCATTTTCTTTATTTAATTCATTATTTCTTACAGGTAGATATTACCTTTGATGGACTGTCAGAAAAAGTACAAAGTAGTTTTATAAATATGCCTGATTTAAAAGGCTTCTTTAATAAACCATTTGGAAGAAAAAATACAAAAGTACCCCAGGAATAATATACAGAAATACTGATTTCTAAAAACAGAGTATATTAATAGGTTAAAGAAACCGTTAAAAACTGAATGAAAAGTTTTTTGTTATACTAATACCAGGCCATATTTTCACTTTTGGACATTTGTGACACATTCCAGGCCTCAAGAGCTGATTGAAAAAGGACTTACAAAACAATATAAAAATCTAGAAATTGTTTAGATCCAGAGCATTTGGAAAACTTAATGAGAATTAAAATCTTTTAACATTTTGGACAGATTGTTAATGTTCATGGAGTTTATAACTTATGGAAGACAGAGAAGTTTAGAAGAGAAAATGTTTGACTATTCACTGAAATGTTCTTAAAATGTTATATTAGTTCAGGTGTGTTTTGATATTTCACATTAAATATGCAATACAGTAAATAATCATATGTCTTAAGTTTTTTTGTGCTATATAGAGAAATGCATTGCTAATACTGGCACTCAAACATTGTTCTTTTTCAGAAGTTGCTGCTTACGCGAAAAATATTTGCACACAACAATCTAGAGGAAACACTGCAGACAACCCTTAGAAAGTTAACTATATAATTTTTGTGATTAATGTGGCCTGTTTAACGTGTTAAAAAATATTCTTGCATCCAGGGACGGAAACAAGGGCAAACACATCAGGCGTTTTGATCAGACTGTCATTTTTAAGTAAATTTTTTTCTTTTTAACATTATGAAACAGTAATTGTGTAATGTTCCAGCCGGGGACTCAGATGGACATAGGGCTGCACAGTTACTGAGCACTGTGCTTGCAGAAGATGCAGTGCGATATGCTAATGAAACATGTCAGCGGGAGGAGGAAGTCCCGGACAAAATGGTGAAAGTGCTGAGGGTGTGCAGTAGCGGCATTTGTGGGGACTAGAAGGAGCAGCACAGTGTGCAGGAACAGCACAGAGTGAATGATCTAATAGTGGGGAACAAGAATCAAAGAGAGTGCTTCAGGGCTGTAACACTGAAGAGGAACATGAGCAGTGTAAAAGAGTCGAACAAATCCGATTGCAAGTAGAAAAGATGAGACATCTCCCATGGCTAAAACAGTGTGGGAGTTTAGCTTGGAAGCAATCAATCAAAGCTCATCAGTTTCAAACACCTGAAATGTGTGCTGGTGCAGTTCATCCTTTGATTCTGGGTGTTACAATGCAAATAAGTTAAATGTGTGCCTAAAGAATTAAATACACATCCAGTACTGTATTTATATACTACCTTTAAAAAATTTTATGAAATAAAATTTTCATTTAAATGTTTAACATTTTGTATTACTTGGTTCACAACAATACACCACATGTCAATATGTAGTGCTGGTGTTCATTTATTTATACATACTGACATAGGTGCAGGGGAATGGGAGGAAGGGAGTAGGGATGGGGAGGTTTATAGCAGTTCTGGTGCAACAGAGAAAAGTTGTGAAGGTAAACGTTATGCTCTCTTTTTTTATTTCATGTTTCTGTGAGAAGACTGAATCAATGTCATATCACATAAGTGCTAAACAAGTGTGGCACTAAAACCAAAGTAAGTCTTTAGTACCTCTGTATTTAACTTGCTCTGTTCTGCCAGGTAGCTTACAATGCTGACTGCCCTAATATAATGACAAAATTTAACAAAACTGAAGTGTAATGATTATGCCTACCCTTTATTCCACTTTGCAGTATATTGGCTGATTTATGCACACACAAAATAACCACCCAAGTAATGCATGGTGTCAGTTTTTAAGTGAGATGGCAGCTACTGAGATCTTTTTTTGCAAGCCAGGAGGACGGCAGTGTTTTCCAACCTTTACTGTGGTGGCACAAATTTTTGTAACACAAAAAATCCCAAGGCATACCATGATTCTACCAACCACAAAAGCATTAAATCTATACACGTGCTAAACTGTTTGAAGGGACAGGACAGGGGGCGGCAAAAAATGTAGCTCAGAGATTTGCAGACATAGCACTTAGTTAGCACTTTGGACACATTTCCCAGCTGCTTCACTCATACAGGTGGTCCTCTCTCTGCTGAAGTCTGTGTATCTGGGAATTAGGTGTCAGGAATTGTATAGGGTAAATAATATATCATTATTTGGAATACATACATTTCATGTGTGTTTGATGTCTACAATAAACTATGTAAATGTAAGATGACAGAAAATGTGAGGCAAGAAATACTGAACACATACCTAAAACAGAAACTTTTTTCATGTTATAGTAATAATGACAAAATACTGACTTGAAGTGTATACTATGGGAAGACTGAAAACACTTTCACGAAAGGTATACCAAAACAATTGTGCTTCTATTCAAGAATATAACTGAAGAAAAACAAATTGTTCAATTTACATGTTACTGGCAAGGTATAAAAACTGAAGCCCAACTATCAATCAATATGAAATAAACACGGCTAGTGCAGTGGTAAAAACTGCTATCTCATAATCAAGAGGTCCTGGTTTCATCCTGGGTCCTCCTCGCATTTACTGTTTTGAGTAGTGAGCTACTATTATTGTTACTATTATATAATAAAAACATACATTTGATTTGAGTCTGTAAATTTATGGTAGTTGTAAAACTTAACGCTGAAAGGATAAAAGCAGACACAGAAACACAACTCATGATGTCTTGTTGAGCAAACAGACACCGCAGTGTGTATAGTGGATTTTACTTTTCCTCGAATATTCTCATCAACATCATGTCATTTGAATGACTTTCTTTATTCAAGAATCCAAGAATAAAACTGAATAAAAAAAATCGTTCAAATTCAATTTTATTCAAGAATCCAAGAAGAAAACTGAATAAAAAAAATCATTCACATGACATGTTGATATGAATGTCCGTGTACGAGGAAAAATAACATCTTTTACAAGTATCACAAATTTGACTCACATCAAATGTATGTGTTTATTATGTGATAATAATAATAATTGAAGCTCACTACTCAAAGCGCTAAATGCAAAGATGATGAGGGATTCAAACCTGTTACCTCGCCATTGCTAAATGGTAGCTTATCCACTGTGCCATCTGCACAGATCCGTGATGGAGCAGCATTACCAGTGAGACAACTGGTTGAAAATGAAATGCGCAAACACTCATATATGAGAACGTCTTTTACTTTGTACCGACTGATAGTTGGGATTCAGTAACATATCAATTGAGCAATTTCTTCTTCTTCGGTTTTAAGTCTAGAATAAAATACTTATTTTGTCAAACCTTTTGTAAAAGTGTTTCTTGGATATTTGGGCTTCAGTTTTCACACGTCCTGCACTTCACATCAAAAGTATGTCATCATTACTATAACATATGAAACTATTTTCTGTTTTAGCTGTGTGTTCCGCATTTCTTGCCTCACATTTCCTCTGTCATTCTATATTTACACAGGTTGTTGTAGACACGGAACACACATGAAATATATGCATTTTAAATCATGGTATTTCATTACATATACAACTCCTTACAAATACATCGCCTGATGAACACTTCAACACAGACTTCAGTGGGGGGGTTTGCGGTGTAGCAGGCTGCATTCTACTAATCCACACATTTGCAAAACAAAAGCAGGCTATTAGCACAGTGATAAGGAGCTACAAGTTTCTTGGCATATGTCAGGAAAATGTAAGGTCAGGGACAACGAAAAAAATCGTAAGATTCAGGAATTCTAGTTTTAATCTATTTGAACATGAAAATAAATAAAACTGCATTTATCTCTCTATTATAAAAAAAATCTTTGGGTGGGAGACTAGGGAAACGAGACGTGATCTTCTCGGAAGACAATTTGAAGTCCTGCGGGAGACACTAACTTACTCTCAGCTCTTAAAACAACGACAAGCGAGAAGCAAAACACACAGCTCGCCAGCAGCAGAAACCCAGCAGATGATCTGACCGCTTCTCCTTGCGTGTGTTCAGCCACCCTAACCTCCCCTCCCCCCCTTCACAACGCGAGCGGCAGAAACGTGAAGTGGCAAAAGGACAGTTGCTGTACAGGCTTTAAAATGATTGACGGGCAGCGCAATAGCAGCAGAAAGACAGCAGATGATCCAACGGCATCTCCTTAGCATGCATTCAGCCGCCCCCCCATTCCCCCTTCCCCCCTTGACAATGCGATCAGCGTTATACGTCCTGCAAGAAACAGACAAGCAAAACAAGCAGCTCACCAGCAGCAGAAAGCCAGCAGATGATCCGACCACTTCTCCTTAACATGCGTTCAGCCGCACCCCCTTCACAACGCAAGCAGCGTTATACAATAACAATAATAATTCTTTACATTTATATAGTGCTTTTCTCACTACTTAAAGCGCTCTCCACACAGGGAGGACCCGGGAAGCAAACCCACAATCTCCTTACTGCAAAGCAGCAGCACTACCACTGCGCCACCTG
Organism: Erpetoichthys calabaricus; assembly: GCF_900747795.2. Taxonomy (NCBI): domain Eukaryota; kingdom Metazoa; phylum Chordata; class Cladistia; order Polypteriformes; family Polypteridae; genus Erpetoichthys; species Erpetoichthys calabaricus. The sequence goes on along the minus strand of NC_041398.2, from coordinate 142,097,422 downwards.
TGAGGAAAAGATGTAACCACGCCCGGGGCCAGAAATAAAGGACAAGTATTGTTTTTACAAAGGTTTTAAAGTAAAAGTGAAAATAATGCTTATGTAATAATTCCCATGAAATTAACAATCTCTTTAAATTGTATATCCGGTAAACCAAACCCGGGTGTGGGCGAGCGAAGCCCCCTACTTTATTTTATAAATATAAGGCATACACTGAACATTAATTAAAGGGCCAATGCAAAGTCAAACAGCAAACAGTCAATCCAAAGGTTCAAAATGGATCTATTGTGGAGTTTATAAACTCAAACATGCTTATAATTACATACCTGGTTTATGCACCATATGGATCTGCTTGAACATGGTCTTGTACCAGTCTTTTGGTCGGTCCACTGTCTGAATAAAATGAAATACTGCATTGTTAAAATAAAATCAGTCACTTTTAAAATGTACACAACATACTCCTTTAATTTTGGTCAGTTTTATCCAAAATATATATATAAAATGCAAAGTTGACTGACTGACTCACTCATCAACAAAAACTCTATTTCCCGTTAAGTTAAAAGGTGAAATTTGGCAGGACTCTACATCTATGGCAACAGGTATCTGTTAAGTAAGGACATTTCAGGATATCAGTATTTAGTAATAACAACAACCCCTACAAAGGAAAACTAAATATCCTAAAATCTAAAAAATGATTTGACTGATTTGATTGGAATTTGGTGACGTTATAGAAAAAAGAAAGCAAGGTGATACATTTTATTCGTCTATATTTTTCTATAATAATGCTGTGCCACTCAGCTGTTTGGGGCCTTCCAGTTTATGCAAATTAAGGTCACCAGTAGAAAGGATAGATGGGGCAGATGAAGAGCAGAGCTGACCAGTATGGTGTATGTACAAGTGAGACATGGCATGGGGTGTGGCATGGAGAATGAGCAGGAGGAAAATTAGGTGATGCTCAAGTGAGATGTGGTTAATAAGAACTATACTGTAAAGCTCGACTCTGGGTGTTGACCACTGTTGCTGAAAACAAATGGGTTGCAAAGAGGTCACTACAATACATTTACAGGAACAAAACATTCCCAAAATGAAACGTAAATCTGCAGCCTGTAAACATCATTGCTATTTGTAATAAATTAAAGTAAAACACAATTCAGTGTAAGAACTTTATCGTCTGGCTATGACTTTCAGGGTAAAGCTATATAAATTAAATTAAAAAACAAGTTCCAGAAAAAAATTAAGTGTAAACAAAAACACAAAAACAAATACATTAGTGAATGATGTAAACCAATGAAAATTGTAAACATCTAATAAGTACTGCATCCTCCCACACCCAAGGTGAACATACAACTGGCAATACACTTGAAAGCAAATTCTTGAATAACCAAAGTAAAAACCCACATTAATTCAGCTGGCTTGAAGTTTTCTGTACCGTTTATTTCACTTCTAGTCGTTTTCTATTTTGTAAGTTTATTTGTATTTTATTTCAGTTCTTATTGGTTACCATTTTTAGTTCCCCACTTTCTCTGAAATAAACTGGTGTTATCATACACTAACCTTGTTTTTTTATTTTGTATATTGCTTTTCATCTAACCACTCCAAAACTTGAGAACAGTACAAGATTACAAAGCATTACATTGAAATGTGATTGACCATACCAATTTTACAGGATGCCCTGCAGAAGAAATTATATGTATAACCAAACTTCCCAGTTTACTTACTAATTACCAATGCATTTCCTGTCAAATTTGTCTGCAATGACCATCAACAGAACCCAAAGTTAGTCACTAGGAGAAGCAAGAATGTTTTATTCATACTGTATACAGAAAATGAGTCAGTTACATAGTAACTGATGGCACTATACAGCAACTGAGGTCCATTGTCTTAGGCTATTTCCTGGAACAATAGTTGTAGTTTTTGATCACCAGGGAATAATATTATTAGTTCACTGACACTCCTTACTCTTGAACATACTAGGTACAATTGGATAAATATACTGTAAATATATAGATATACATACATATACTGCATAAGGTATTTATATAAACAGGACATGTGAGCAGCTAGAAGAGGAAGGTGGAGGGAGAGCTTAGGACCCAAAGACTTACAAGTTACCTTTCGTTTAAAACATTTATCATTTGAACACAGTAATTATTAAATAAGAGGTGCTTTGTAAACATTAGTTCCTTCATTCCTTTACAATATGATAAGACACAGATAACAATATTACTCCCATTGCCCCTTAATAGTGGGAGAACTTCCATGAATGGTTAATTATTGTCTCACTGACTTACACTTGCTGTATACTCTTTGTATTATCTGGCAGGTAATGTATCACATATCTATGATCTGCTTCTTGCAACTAAGAGGACAATGCGGACGTTTGCCGACTGGCCGACCAACTACAAATGTTACCTGGTAGGTAACCGTCCAAATAATCAGATTGTGGTTCAGACCTATGAATGTAATACTCCAATCTTCACCCTGTCAAGTAAGTGAACCAGCCACTGTGGTGCAACATCAGAGGCTTTGCTTCAGGAGCTGACATCCGAGGTTTGATCCCCATAAGTGGAAGCAAAGGTGCATACACCTGATGAGCCCCAATTAGGGTGAAACACGTGTTGTGTACCCTTTGTATTATTTGGCAGGTACTGTATCATGTATCTATGATCTGCTTCTCACAACTTAAGAGGACGTGGCAGATGTTTGCCGACTGGCCAACCAATCAAAAGCGTTACCTGGTAGGTAACCATCCAAATAATCAGATTGCGATTCAGACCTATGACTCACTCTACATGCTACAATGTTTTTTGTTCAAAAATATAAAACATATAAGGCTTACCTTTATTATAACTCATAGATATATTGAGGTAGACTGCACAGTCTTTTTTGCCAACAAACCCCACCTTAAATAGCTATGCATCAATTTTTTATCTGTTTTTTTCATTATGAGTTATATGGAGAACTGAAAGCAACTAATGCAAGGCCCATGCCAAATATTGATGCTTGGTTGACCCTTCAATAGATTACAGCAGCAGCTCTGCCAGAATTATTAGCATTGCAGAGTGGTAAATCTAGTGTCACACTGTTGGCAACATTTGTTTCATGGTTATTATTTTTAATATCTGTTGTTTTTTTTAGAAAATAAACAGTATCATGAAATAAAATAAATGTAAATAATTGAGTACACTGTTTTTACTATAAGTAGCAATGAGTATGATTGTAAGGTTTATGCTTACGAAAATATGCAATAATACTATTCGATCATTCATTCATTCACTCATTTCAGAAATAAGAATTATGCTGTCATGCATGGGTGCTTGAGGATCATCTTCAGAGCTCAAACCAAGCAGGAAACACCACTCTGGGATACGAGAGGGTGCTGTTCTGTCTCTTCCTCCCACAGATCAGAGAAGATGCCCAATAAGGACATATGATGCAGAGAAGGCCCCGTCCTTTCAATTCACAGCTTTACAAAAGGCTACCAGGAAGGATCCAAGCCTACCAACACAGAGCTACCAAAAAGTGACCTGCTCTAGAGAAAAACTATTTGCAAAGATTGCCCCAGGTGGTGTTTCGAAAGAGCAGAGTATCAGCATTTTTTGTTTATTTTTATGCAGTGCCATTGTGCACTTGTTTAAGTTTGCGCATTAAACAGAGTTGCCTCATTGACTCCCTAATGATTCCTTGGGACATTGCCAACTTACTTGTGATTGCAATACATTAAAGAGTCCTGGGAAGTTGCAGATTACCCATCATCCCTGGACAAGGGAGCAACATGCATTCACACAAGGCTAACTCAGAGTTATCAATTAACCCAGCATGTTTTGAGCTGTAGGAGAACATTGGCGAGATAAACTATGGGGCTGCACACTGGTACAGTATTTAGCAAACTATATATGTCTTCACATAAATATTGAGCCATTCATCCATTTTTCCAAACTTGCTTAAAGCAATGCAGGGTCACTGAGGGTCCAGGGGGCAAGAGGTAAGAAATGACTCCAGGTGGAATGCTGGGTCATCACCGAGCCTATTCAAACAACTGACCTAACATGCATATCTTTGGAATGTGGGAAGATAACACATTAATCAGGGATCAGGCCAACAAACATGGAGATGTACTTCTGTTACTGAAGCCAAGTTCAAGAAGCTGTATAAAAGTGGCCTAACCAATGCATCACAAGATTACCCCAACAAACATCCACCTGTTTATTTTTTAAACCTGCTAATTAAAAGTCAGGGTTGTGGGGTGTTGCTGACTGCCCAGTGGGGGCTGGGCGGTCTCGTGGCCTCGGAACCCCTGCAGATTTTGATTTTCTTCTCCAGCCCTCTGGAGTTTTTTTTTTTTTTTTTTCTGTCCTCCCTGGCCATCGGACCTTACTTTATTCTTTGTTGCTTAGTATTGCGTAATCTTATCCTTCTTCATCTTGTAAAGCACTTTGAGCTACATCATTTGTATGAAAATGTGCTATATAAATGTTATTGTTGCCCTATACTGAAGGGTAGCAACCATATCAACTACTACATCATTTATTGGGCCAGGCAGCAACCCATCTGCCTGTCTTTGGGACCCAGCAAAATAATTGAGGTACAGAGAGAGAAAGCCCATATGGTCAATTACTCTCCATACCAACTCCACACAGGTAGTGGATGGACTGGGATCAAACTGTGGGCTAACAGTGCTGAGCACTGAACCCTCATGCCAACTGTGTTTATACATGTAGGGTGAAACGTGGATTCTGTAAATCTGTGCTGCCCTATGTTTAAGATCGTTTACATAAATGCTAAATACTTAGGTTAAGTATGCTTTTATTAATTGCAACAAAGGTAGTGAAAAAATGTTAAAAAAAAGAATTACACCCTTTTGATAATTACATTTTTATTCAGATTAAAACAAGAAAGAAGAACAGAACAATGAAAACAAATCTTCCTTGTCTTAAAATGAATTAAAAATGTCATTTGTATTATGAAATAACACATTATTCAATTAAATGGTTTACAGCCCACTTCAAGACAACTTAAACTATTAGCAGAAAATGGTTCATCCACACAACACTGTCATACTGTCTGGATTTCAAATCACTGAAACAAGTAATCTTGAGCTGATTTGTATTTTGATCTATGCAAAATCATACTGAAACTTTTTGATTTACATTTTTCACTCCTGCAGAATACTATTCAGGATTGTTTTAGTGCCAATTCCAGCAGCAATGTAGGAAATGTCAGTCCATCTCAGGGACAATTTGGAACTGTCAGTTAACCTAAACAGTGCATCTTTGTGAATACATGAGGAAAAAGCAAAATACCAGAGGTGACGTCACACAGACACAAGAAGAACATTCAAACTCCACAAGGAATAGGATTGGGCACAGGGTGCTAGATCTGTGAGGATGTAGAACCATTGAAAAGGATTAATTTATGAACATATTTATTAAATCCATACAGTGATATACTGATTGAAGATTGGCTATTGTATATTATGACAAATAATTATATTTGAAATTCATGCAACATATAAATAAGCAAGAGAAGGGTATTATTTAAAATCAGAAAGACAAAGAAAGCTAACAACTGTCAATTGGGTATTATTTAAAATCAGAAAGACAAAGAAAGCTAACAACTGTCAATTGATTTAAACTTACCGTCCTAATAGCTATTGGAATGCCAGATTCATCTACCGGGCCGATTCCTGTGTAATGGGGAGCTTTAATAATTGATACTCTCTTCTCCTCATGAGATGTCCTGGAGATGGGCACGGGACTCACGGCAGCAGAGCCATGAGAATATGACTCCTGTGCAACAGTCTGTGATGATTCTGTAGCAGATGACAAGAAATACCAATCCTCATGAAACTGTGAGTAACCGAACTGAATGCAACCAAATTTTTCACTTGATCACTTATTCCTTGTTTGCTGCAGTTACTTTTAGGCATAGAAAAACCCACTGCATTTAAACTGCTTGGCAAAAACTGAAGTAATGTTGTCTTGAGGTCTAGGCACGCAAAACACGAGTAATATAACAAAGCAAACCGCAGGAAGGTTACTTCACAAGCTAGGAATGTGTTATTTTATGTGAATAATTACATATCTGCCTTTGTCAATGATGAAGTTGAACAATTCTGTGAGACAAAGAGAACCAGCACTAAAGACCGGGGAAAATCTCACAGTGCCAGCCCTCCTTATTCTTCCTCAAGTGCTCTATTCTGCATTTATTGGTAATCTCTATTGTTTGTGGAAAAGGGATTAAAGGGATAACTGCTGCTCGAGTGCTACAATAGGAAATCTCAATGAATCGCTAATCAGCAGCCTGTGATGGAAACCATTTAGTAAGGTGAGTTATATTTTTTTATTTTTAAACGTCAACATTGTGAATGAAATACATGTAATGTTCTTTGTTTCTGAGTAAACAGAAGTCAGAATCATGACTTCAGTTTCCATTCTTTTGAGATATTTTATAGTGTTAGGTCTTAAATAATAAAAAGAATAAATCAAATTACTTGCATTAGATTGTTTTGCAAAATATAACACTATAAATTGTCGATAATAAGATTTTTTTTTTTATTTAGAAGCACCCAGTCAGTTGCTACTATTGAAGACTCACCCCAGCATACCTCCTGAAATTGTTTCTAAAAATGACCAGTATACACAAAGACGCTGTGAAGACTCTGCTCGGATGGATGGTCTGTGCGCCAAATAAGGAAACAGATGACTTACAACACACCTTGCAAAACTTATTATTATTATTATTATTATTATTGCTGCCTTACCTTAACCCAGCCTCTATTTGCTACTCTTTTCTTTTCCAAACAACTGTATCAAGTTGCTTTCCTTAACGGTACTTCACTTCTACTGTATGCATTATACAGCATCACTGGATAGGGTGTCTACAGTTCATGAAAATATTTAGGGCCTCAAATGCTGAAAGACTGCACACAGGGTATAGAGATGGGTAATTCTGAGTTAATGAAAGGGTTTAGATCTTTGGTGTCTCATCTGAGATATGATGAGCTGCTAGAAAAGACAGTGACCCTCTTCTATAGGTATGGATATGAAGCCTTTACTTTTCAAACTTGCTCCAACCAATTTAGACTTACTGGAGTTGTGGCCCTGACCAAAAAGCAAGGAGCAACCCTGGATGGGATATCAAACCAGGGCCAGACAATGTAACCTGCATTATAAAACAAAATACTCAGAGAGAAAGCATATAGTGAATCGGCGTCAACTCCACACAGACAGAGATTAGCTGCTTGGGCCAGAATCATAACCTCCTTTGGCCCAGTAAGGTAACAGCACTAACCACTGCCCCACCTTATTAACAATTCAGTTACATTTATTTTTTATACCAGCTGTTTAGAAATTTAGAATGCGACACACATTTAAAAACACAGTACAGATAAAAAAACAAGTCAACATTCAACAAAGAAACAAAATGCAATGTACAAAAGTAACACACAATAGAAGCTGCACATTCTTTATAAATTAGGGTCTTGATGTTGCTTAATATAAATACATAAACATAAATGTATGAATATAAAGCAAACTGACAGCAGAATAATAATAAAAAAACTCCAGACATCAGGGTCTACTCTAGAGACAACAAGGTACCAAATATATGCTAGTATAATGAAGAGTTAAGTAGCCTACCAGTTACAGTTTATTTATTTATTATGTATAAATATATTTAGATTGAGAATTATATTTTGTTTCTAAAAAGCAAGGAATGTTTTGATAAGATTAATCTTAATAGGGAACAGGGTCATTGCAGAGTTGAGAGGCAGTTAACATCTTCAAAAACCTTTGTCATGTAAATGATATATTCCTAAAGGGAAAAGGAGCACACGCTCTCGGTTCTCTAATGGCTGCTGTGAAATTGAGGGTTTTTCTTTTGGGTTCTTATGGTATTTCATTTGTTAATCTTTATATATAATATGCTACCATGGCTGTCCATTTGTCTGTCCAGGATTTTAAATCACCTGTAACTCACAAACCATTTGACCTATTGACCTGAAATTTGGTACACATATACTATGTGACGTCTACTGTCTTCGTTTTGGGGGTGATGACTGACCTCCACAGTTATTCCTCTTTTTATTTTTAGTTTATTTTACTGTAGAATCAACTCTCGGCTGTGTGGCGCATGCGTACAGGCACCGTTCTCACCCCTACCACCTTTGGCGTCACTTTCCCTACCTCTTCATATCTTAAATCATTCTTGAGGCAGATTGAAGACTTAAGTGCCACCTTAAGTGAAAAATTAAGGAAAACGTACTAAGTAATTGCAACACAAACACTGACTTAATCTGTTTAAAACACAAAAAGATGCAGACGAAAGAAGAGAAGAAGCGAACCGCTAGGGTGGAGAAAAAAACAGCTGCTCAGAAAGCAGCAGGTACATCAACCACTGAGCAAACGAATGCTAAACGTACAGAGAAAGAGTATGAAAACTAGGAATGTTCAAGTCAAGTGTAATGTGCAGTGCGACCTTACTGGTTTTAAAATAATTAGAACATTAGAACACTCTAGACGAGAACAGGCCATTCAGCCCAACAAAGCTCACCAGTCCTATCCACTTATTTCTTCTAAAAAAACATCAAGTCGAGTTTTGAAAGTCCCTAAAGTCTTACTGCCAACCACACGACTTGGTAGCTTATTCCAAGTGTCTATCGTTCTTTGTGTAAAGAAAAACTTCCTAATGTTTGTGCGAAATTTACCCTTAACAAGTTTCCAACTGTGTAATCATTGTTTTAATATTTAAATGTAAATATATTTTGTATTACAGGGCATGCAGGTGATAAGACCCTCTGCATATTTTGTATTGCAGCGAAGTAAACAATTACATACTTATTGGACAAGGCCATAAACAACAATGCAGAGGGCAACCAGACAGAGGTTACACTAGGTACCATAATATTGACATGATATGGTGATCTCTGACTTCAGGACATGAATAAATCATTGAGCTGAAAGTAATCCCTGAAATGAGGTGTGAATTGTCAGAGATCGGTGTGCCAACTAGCTCTCCTGGGTCAGAGCCAGTGTCAGTTGAGGGCTTTTTTGATTTTTGCTCTTTATCATGTGAAATATTTGGCATATCAATTTATTTACTTTTATACATTTATGAAGCTCTTCATTGCAATGACTACTATTAAAGGTGTAAATATATCATAACTTATGGCTGACTGAAAATGTCAATTAATTAATGACTGAGCGAGTGAATGTTGGCATGCAACATATGGATGGATGTTGTCAACTGGCCATAGTTCAACAATTAATTAATAGACAGATATTGTTGGTTACAATGTATAGTAATCCGTTTCTACTTTGTCTTCTGTATGTTTTAACAAACCTGTGTCTTTATGTTTACTAATTCTCTATTTAGTAATTTTTAAAATTTATATCTGCATTTTACCTGAGAACTTACCATAGCACTCTGTGCCTGTACTCAGTGAAGAACGCTATACAAAAATAACCGGAAATCACAGACTGTCTCTATTTTCAGATTTCTGATGGCATTACGAAGTCTGGTGGGCTTATAAACCAGAATGAGGAAATGATGGAGAAGAGGAACAGTCAACTCAGGCTGCTGCAGTTCACTTTCAGTTAGACATGAACAACACAGATGCCAGCAAGGGATCATGGAACATATTTTTATTTCTTAATTATTGTGATTAGCCAATGAGAAAAATAGCTGCTGTACTTGAACATATGTGGGGTTCCTTTGAGACAATCCTGCCTCGGGCACTGAATGTTTTCAAAATGTTATTAGACAGTGGAAAATTGAACTGAGTGTTAATTGCAAAAAAACCTTCTCAGGCACTTTTTATTTTTGGAGTGGGACCAAATTAAGAATAAAAATACAACACTGGCCATTCATTATTGTTCTACATCTTTGATCATTTGAAAAAGTTCTTTCTGCATGAGAAAATGTGACAATATCAAATAAAATTTAAGTTTGCTGATGAACTCTCAGTTCCGTCATTTCTGAGGCTGATAAATGCAATGAACGATATGAAATGCTGAACTTTCTCCAGCAGCACCAGGTACAAGTCGAAAACCAACTCTGAATGGGGTATTACAGGTCACAATCACTCACATTAGTCCAGTGAATTTTAGCCACTCTACCCAGCCTGCATATGTTTATCATGTATGTACTGTGGGAGTAAGCAGAAATACACAGACGTGGGGAGAGTCTTCAAAATCAACCCAGCATCAGGAGCAAGGCTGGAACTATCCCCATATGTGTGTCAAACACATATGGGGATAACTTGCAAACTTCACAGAAATGACTACATGTTATGGGCTTGAACTCAGAAATCCAGAGCAGCAACAAACACTAACCACTGAACCACCATGCCAGCAATTCATCAGTTCACTGATTTGTTAAAACCAGAACAAGGATGATACCTTCATGAAATGCGAAAGACGTGCAATATAGTGGAAATCTAGCCACTTAAACTGCCTATCCTCTAATTATGGAAATATACAGTATAGTACTATACCAGGTTATTTGAGGTGTAACTACACAGTTTTCAGCTTGGCTGCTTCGTTGCATCAAGTACCTGGGTTCAGTTCCCAGCAAGATTACTGTTAATACTGATTTGATATTTCTTTTGGCATTTTCTCGATTGCCCAAATTGCGTACTCATCTCAGAAATGTGCATATTAGCCTAATAGGCTTGACGTGAGTGTTGAGAGTGAACGTTCACTGCCATAAAGTGGTGGCCTACTCATAAACCTGTAATGGAGAAAGCAGACTCAGGTAATAATAAATAATAACAAGTTGCATTTATAGAGAGTAATTTTCAACAAAAATAAATAAGTATCTAATATATGAAAAGGATTCCAGCCCATTATAACATAAAAAAATGAAATGTGGACAAAACAGGATCCTGCATAATCAAGAACAGTGACTGTCTAAGGCCCTGTCTTCCATTTAGAGGTATAAACTTCTTCATTAAGCAGCTGTAGAAAAGTCAGTCCCAATGTAATTAACACAACAGGCTGCTATATACAGAAGCCACTTGGTTTAAATGAGATTTTATGGAGGTGTTTCATGTCTAGGGTAACACAGTGGCACTGTGGTTAGCGCTGGAGTCTCATCAATGTCTGTGTGGAGTTTGCATTTTCTCCATATGTCAGTATGCTGTTCAAAGACATCTTTGTTGGGTAAATTAAACATAGAAAGCAGACTTGTGATTAACTTGGGTTAACTAATGCTTGGCATGGGATAAGCTCCCGCTGTCTATGGCCTTTTAATGGTAACAATGGATCAGGAAATTAAATAAATTAATATATTTGACTCTATGATGTTAACTCTGAAATCTTATGGTAATGAAGTGGGTGTGCAGCAGGCTTCAGAACTATAGCCCTTGTTGTGTATAAAAAAACTTTATATGATGTCATCTTTGAAAGGGGGATCTTGGGTTTTCTGTTAGTCCAGAATCATGCCATCAGGTTTGCTCTAAATTTCCCAATGATGCAAAGGTGTCTGATCCCAAGTCCAGACGTATACCACCTACCAGTGATACAGGATCCCACCTAGCTTTTTTGTTGGACAGTTACAACAACCACCTACCACATCCCCAGAGGAGTGCCTAGGCATGGACCTAATCAGACCATTTACCATCAGCAAGGACTGGAAGAACTTCCTGTGGTCGTTGTCAGCTAGTTTATCCAATGGGTGTAGCTATTCCCACTGGCTAACGCCATTGTAAAAAAGATCTGCTCTACCCTAAAGAACGAAATATTTACCTGATAGGGGTGTCAAACATCAGCTCTGACAGAGGCCTGCAGTTAACCAGCTCAATGGCTGAAAAATTCTAGAAACAGAAATTTTGGAAACTGGAATTGCACTGAGCAGTTGAAATGGATCCTAAAGACCATTGTTGCATCCTTTGTCACAGACCACCATCAAGAATGAACTGAGCTGTTTGCAATGAACAAATTGTTACTGGTGAGACCCCTTCATTGTTAGCTCTAGGCAGACAGCTTAATGTTCTGCCTGAAAGGGTACTTGGCCACAGTCCGTCCAAACCTGGCACATAGTTTGGAGTTGTTTGTGTAACTATCTACAACGTTACACAACAGATAAAGGAGAGGATGGTGGTAGCATAGTCCAGAGAATCTTGGATGCACAACCTGAGACACAAACCTACTAGAATCTTGGTTAGAGAAGTCCGGATCAGGATTCATCCCCTCACCAAAGCCTCAGATAAATGTATGGTTAAACTGGCTTCTAAATGGTTTAGCCCAACCACCATTTTGCAGCATAAAGATTCCATGACAGTATCTATCTATCTATCTATCTATCTATCTATCTATCTATCTATCTATCTATCTATCTATCTATCTATCTATCTATCTATCTATCTATCTATCTATTCTGTTGAATTGGTGGGAAACAAAAAAGTTGACATGGTCAACTTTGCCAACCTCAAGCCTAGGCTCAGCCATACACAATGACCTGGGATTGGGGAATGTAGCAGCACTACTTAAAATAGACTGCAATTCCTAGCAGCCCTGGGAATATTGTGCCATTTAGTAGCTTCTGTTGTAGCCACAGGTGTTGCGGGCAGAAAGAAGAATAGGTGCTAGATTTATAAGTGAGCCATACAGAACTGGCATGACTACATTCATCTTATGCCTTTCTGTCTCACCGCATTCGCCCTTCAGTCGATTAGAATGACATTCTCAAAAAAGATTACAGTTACTGCTTGATTTGTGTTCTTGTTCTGTGCCTGCTTACTCGTGCGATTCCATCTGAGTTGGAAAACATCTTCTTGTGTGAAGCGCTGACAACTTTTACAACCTACAAACATTCATTAGGCTGTTCATTTGGAATCTTACTCCATTTTTTACTGTCATCTGCATTTGTGAAATTGGATTGTGTAAGTGTTTAGTTTAGTTTTTAGTTTTAATGTGTGGTGCTTTGTCAGGCAGAGGCAGCCTTTGGGTGTGGCGACTAGGGCAATTGCCCCAGGCCCCGCGCCTGAGGGGGGCACCGCGATAGGAGATTCTTTTGTCACCGTCAGCTCATCATACAAATATGCGGGGTCTCTGCAAGACATTCAAATCTGTTATAGACTGAAATACAGTACGTGTTGGATTTCTTCTAATTCCTGTGACCGTTGCGAGCACGGAAAGAAGCTTTTCAAAGTTGAAACTTATCAAAAATTATCTACGATCAACAATGTTGCAAAACAGACTGTGCAGTTTAGCTATTTTGTCAATCTAAAAGGAACTTGCCTCAACATTAGACTACGAGGATCTTATCAACGATTTTGCTCAGCGAAAAGCCAGAAAAGTGGACTTTCATCTGTGACTGTCAAAGCAGCTGTTTGGTAAGTGTTTGTTTTATTACAAGTGTTCTGGTTCTCCGTAATTAAATAAATTTGCCGACTCCAGCGGGTTCGGCAGATACGACTGTTATCTAGTTTGTTAATTTTGCATGCAAAATTTTTCTGAATCATTAATTACGTTGGTTAAAGGCCACTAAACCAATATAAGAACAATTACAATATGTAATGTAATCAAATGGCCAATGGTACCTACATAAGGCACCATGTTTTTTAACAATAATAAGGCGTACAGCATTAGAGGCGGACAAGCCCGTGAGCGTGGTGGTACTGTATATAGCCTACACTTATGGCTCTCGGCCCCACATATGACACTCACCCAAGGCCCCGTGTACTCCTAAGGCCGCCTCTGTGTCAGGTTTCATTTATATCTGTGTTAATTATCACCATTGGGGTTATTTGGGTGGGTTTCTGCATGCGTGTAATCTGTTATTTTTGCCTTCACTGTTAATTTCATATTAGCCGTCCCCAGGACAGTGAGGAAGGCCCTGTCCAGCTCCCCACTCCTGATGTCACGCTTCCCCCCTCGGCCTGCACCCTCTGTCTTGGATTAGCTCAAATACATTGCTCCTGCAAGCAAACCATGATGCGATGAGAGAAGTCGCAAAATCAACGGGAATGTTCAAGCAAATTATAGAAAAAAATCAGATCTAAATCCATTAAGTAGTTTGCTTGTGAAACAGGATTTTATATATATAGGGATACTAGGGGGCTCTGCCCCGTGCTCGCTTCGCTCGCCAACCCCTGGGTGGGCACTACGCACTAGCCACTTTATGACTCTGCCGCTCACGTATGGGGAAGCGGATTTAAACAGATTGTTACTTTCATGGGAATTGTTACATATGCATAATAGACCTATTTTACATTACAGCAAGTAATTAACCATCCATCCATCCATTTTCCAACCCGCTGAATCCGAACACAGGGTCACGGGGGTCTGCTGGAGCCAAGCCCAGCCAACACAGGGCACAAGGCAGGAACCAATCCCGGGCAGGGTGCCAACCCACCGCAGGACACACACAAACACACCAAGCACACACTAGGGCCAATTTAGAATCGCCAATCCACCTAACCTGCATGTCTTTGGACTGTGGGAGGAAACCGGAGCCCCCGGAGGAAACCCACGCAGACACGGGGAGAACATGCAAACTCCACGCAGGGAGGGCCCGGGAAGCGAACCCGGGTCCCCAGGTCTCCCAACTGCGAGGCAGCAGCGCCACCGTGCCGCCCAGTAATTAACCACAGTAAAAAAATAGTAAAACGTAATAAATTGAAAGAAAATTATGTTTCATGTTGTGTCAGAGGTATTTGTTGCGTTATATGTTTTTGTTCTGTTTGGCTTTGAAATTAATATGCAAATACTTTTTAAACTTACACTTTTACTGTAAAACTTCAGTAAACAACAATATTTGGAATTAACTTTTCGTCAATATCACATTGAATTTTGATTCTGTGTTTGGACTTACATTGTGACAACTGCCAGTGAATGAATATCGTTTCTTTCGCTCTAATAAATAAACCGACTTTTTCAAATGTTTGTCCCTGCATTTTGTTAATTGTCATAGCAAAAGATAACATGAAACTGTAAACATTTAATACAAATGGCATACCAAGATCTCCTTTGGTGTGTAATGTTATCCGCGGAAGATGTACTGCATTACCTTTCTTGTTCCCTGTTAAAATTTTACGTCAGAATTGTTCGACCAATTTTGAATACAACTAATCTTGTCCTATTGCATAGCCCATCACTCATACATAAATTAAGCAATAACATTACAATACATCCTTCTTTCAACAGTAATTCGGCCAGTGGAAGACCGGACGGTGTTAACGGATGTAGATATTCTATGTGATATTTTAAGTTGATGTTTTCATCTTCCGCACCATCACCACCAACTGTTTCAGCATAGTCTACTGATACGCATTTAACCAATTTGCTGTGTAACCAAGAGACAATTTTCGCGTTAATTTGTTTGACTTTGTTTCTCAGTGCTAGGATTGCCCTTTGTACTCATTTCTTCTCTTGATAACCCTTCGGGATTAAATTCTTCAATAGGATTTGGGCATAATAAGTCTTCTTTTATTGGGAACTTAAAGTAAGGAAAACATAAAAATTTATAAGAGCTGAGAGCGCAGGAACTGTGTCTGACAAAAGCATTCACACGAATGAGAGGTGAGAGGACCATGGGCATGGGCCATTAACCGAAAATGGTTGCGAGGAGTGCAGGACTTGAAAAATCTCTTGGCAATAGTCTCGTCTCAAGATTTTCTTTTACAATAGAGAGATTGTTTTTATGGATATATTATGTGTCTCTGTGTGTGAGTGTGTATGAGCCAAGTCAAGGCTAATTGTGTTCCTGGCTTCCACTAAGTTTAAATAAATGAATTATCATTTAACACAGTGAGGATCTGAACGCCTTATCACATGGGTATCTCTTCTAGGATGTGTCTTTTCCTTAACACCTAGTGCTGCCAGAGTAAGTTATAATGTTTGGAAACCCAAGTTCATCAATCATCTCTGAAACCTACATAATGCGCCAGAGGAGCAAAGACATCTGAAGCCGCTCCAAGCAGCATTAGACCCAAACCAGGATGAATGCTGGGTGGGGCGCAAGTCTATCACACCAAGTCAACCTAGTCTACTGACCTAATAAACACGTCTTTCAGATGTGCAAGGATACAAGGGAATTGGAGTGGTGGGAGCTCATATAGACATAGGGTGAGCAAGTGAATTCCACACGGCACATGGTCAATGTCTATGAATAGAACCTAAATTAGCGCCAATGGAGCTCACTGCACCACCAAATTTATGGTAAAAGGGCAAAAACAATACATGACAATCTCGTTCTACAAGAATTTAATTCTAACCTTGTATGTAATACTTTTGACCATAAATTGGTTCATTGAAATAATAAGAAATACTAATAATGTTTAATAATAAATTCCACTGAACTGATCATTAAATGTGGTGCTCCACATTCCATCAAATGAGTCAGGTCACCATCTGCACAAACATCTTATCTCACTCCACGTGATATTTTGAATGCTTCTATCATTGGTTTTGGTTTGCTCTGCTGTTTTTCTTTTTAGAAACATTCACCCTGACACAGATTCATGAATTATATGTGAAAGTGCCTGTCCTGTAGGGCTGTGGATAAACATTAGAGAGACAAAGATGTGGTTTCAGCTGAATGCTTTCCATTGTCTGCTTAAAAAGAAAGAGAGCTTCTGAGAGGACTCAAATCGAACATGGCACAACTTCAGGAATTCTTGCTATTCTCTTTTAAATCCCAAAGATGCCAGTGAAGCCACATCTTAGATTTATACTTATGGGGTCAACAGAGCTATTGATCAGCAGGCATGAGAGCATTTACTCATCCATATAATTTCAGAACCACTTAATATTTAACCAGATTTAGTAAACTTGTAATCACATCAGACAAATCAAAGGAATTAATCTTTGGAACCATCATTTCTAGCCATTCTTCTCTCACCTCACCCAATTCAGGGTTGCAGGGGCTGGGAACTAACCCTGGACAGGGTGCCAGTTCATTAGAAGGCACAGTCACACTTGCTCATATGTGGCCAGTTTACTATTGCCAATCAACCTCATATAGGAAGACATAAGTACCTGCATAGTATGGCATACGAATGGGCATCCCCGCCAGGAGAGAGCATGAATTATTACCTGGATGGGAGGCCAGAGAGAAACGTCATTCGCCAGCTGGGCAGAAACATTATATTGTGCCCAGCCGGTATAAAATAATGGAGGGACCAGAGGAAGCAGGAAATTGGGAGTGGGTCCATCCCCCATATGCTAGGTGGCAGTAGTCCTTGTGTCAGAGTCACCTGCAGGAGTGCTAGGGAAATGGAGTCTGGAAGTGCAGCCCTGTAGGGGTCCCGTGGAATCAGTAGAGGGCACTGTCGGAAGATGGTCAACTCTAAGTGCTTCCTAGAGGAGATGAAATGATACCAGGATGCTTTCCTGGGTCAGACATGAAAGGAAGGCCGTTGCTACAGATGGAGTCGGGAGGCAGCAGGCAATACTCAGCAGTGGTGAAGAAGAAGGAGGCAGGATAAGAAGACCCAAAAGATAATTTATTAGATAGTTGGTGGCTTGTTATTATTATTATTATTATTATTGTAATACAGGAGTGTGAGAATGTTCCTGATAAAAGGAATAAAAGTCTTTTATTTTATTCTATTACACGTGTGGTATATTGCTGGGACTGTAGTATAGGGCTCTCTGGCGCCCGCTTGTGGTCACAATGGACATGGAAGCACATGCAAACAGTACAATCATTGAAAATGCAGGGACTTGAACCCAGGATTCTTCAGCTGTGAAGTGGAGCAACATGGTTAGACACTGCACCAGGATTACTTCCTGAATGTTTGAAAATACATTTACAGTAGACCCCCGCGAAGTCGCAGTTCAGAGTTCGCGGCCTCAGTCATTTGCGGATTTTTCTTTAAAACCTATCTAATAATTGTTAGCGGAAACCACAAATATCCTCCGCAATCTTTATGGCTTTTTTCGTGGAAATACTGTACTGTAGAGAGAACAGGAAGCAACTGTAGAGGAAAATCCAGCTTGGGATGATGAAAGTAGCCAATAGAATTTGAAACTGCAACTCCCAGCAGTCCCAGCAGTGGCTCTGATTGGTCTTCTGCTGAGGGTGCTGGGACTGTTGGGGTCAAAGGATGTCAGCGTGGCTTTTAAAAAGGGGTCTGGTGACCAAAAGCAAAAAAAAAGTTTTTGTAATTTGTTTCAAGTTCCTGTCTACCTGCCTTCTGTTGGGTTACCTGTACTTATTCGTTTTGCCCTGGATCGTTTCGTGATTGGCGTCTGAATTGTCTGCCGTCTGCCTGTGTATATGAGGACTTGTAAGTGGATTCATAGCTATCCTGCAAAGAAAGGAGAGCTCCTGAACCCATCCACTTTTCTTCACCATTTCAGGAACTATCGGTATAACTATCTTTACATTCCCATTTAACGTGCGGATCTCTGGACTATCTATTTTCATCATTACATTTCATCCGTTGCCGTTTTTCATGAACGTTTTTCATGATTTACTCTGTGTGTTTTCTTTGTGCTTTATTGTATTTAATGTGTGTTTTCTTTGTGCTTTATCATATTTAATGTGTGTATCGTTGTTTTCATTTATTTTCATTACGTTCTTTATTTGCTGTTTGCTTTGTTTTTGTCTCTGTTTGTGAGTGCGTGTGGGAATCTCCACCTTAAAAATAAATCACAATCTTCTCGACAGTGTGAATCTTAGCAGCACTGGACCACTACAGCGTTATTCATTTCTTCTTGCTGCTGACTGACTGTGATGCACCTCCAGCTGAGTGCTCTTGTGTTTTCTGTTTTGTTCCTCTGAATCCTTAAACGCTACAACCGGCTATAGTCGTTTCCCAGTGCCATTTGCGAGCACGCAGGAGCTGATCAGTCAGTGCTGTACATTTGTTGAGCAGCCAGCTTATGACTACTGCCAGCCCCTTGACGGACACTGCTCAAAAAACTCCTCTTAAAAAACGCTGATAGACTACTTTCACATTGCTCCCTTACTTACTGGGCTTACTGGTGGCTGCTCTGTTGCATGATATGCATCTCGCACGATGCTACGCTTACTTATAAGCCTGAACAGCACCTTTCCTTTTTGGCTGATTGCTTTGTTTCTCTCTCCTCCCCCAGACATCCTATGCTCCTGTTGGGGGTCCCGCTCCCGTTGTGCTTCCCTTTGATGTTTGCCTATTCTTTTAAACAAGAACTAACTGCATACGGAGCTCATTTTACTTCTGAAAAAGACAAGTTTGTTTGAAGTGTTTGAATAAAGTTCCTGTCTCTACACTCTCTTATGTTTCTGTGCAATTCTGTGACCCAAGCGTGACACCCTGCAGCACTGCAGCCTCACTGTCCCTGGGACTGAGCCGCTGCACTAGACTAGCCTGCCAGCATCAGCGTTTACCTCTGTGTGCTTGCGTGCTGCCAGTTCAAGCGCAGTTGGCGCCGTGATTTACTTAATTTCATCCATGGTGTCAGTTACACCTTGTACAAATTGTTCCAGTAGTTTTTTAAAAAGTTTTTACAGTTCATTAGCAGTGTATAAAACTATCAGTGTTGCAGTAATTGTGATGCTCTTTGCATGAAAAAAAATGTGTTCCATTAAAATTTCACTTTTTCTTTGTGAATTGTGACGTTTACTTAAAGTGCAGCAAAAAAGTACTTGACGTCCAGGGATGCATTAACCCCTAAGTATGTGGCAGTTTAAGGGTTAAAGCCCCAAGATGCCGTTGAAACGCCCTGCACCTTCTAAGGCTTCTGACAATGAAAACATGCTTGCATGAATTACAGTATATATAGCGGTAACATCGGTATTTTACATTCTAGCACTGCGGGAGACATAGCAGTACAGTACTGTGCAGTATACGGGTTTACCTTTACATTCTTTTTTTTAGGTAATGTGTTAAGCTGAGTTTGAAATTAAATTAAAGTGTTTTGGGGGCATATTTAGGGTTTAAACTATAAAAATAGGCATTTTTTAACCACATAAAAAATTTGCGGTTTTTCACAATTCGCGGGTGCTCTAGGAACGTAACACCTGCGAAATTTGGGGGTGTACTGTACTTTATCCAAAGGGGTAGCTAGTTCACCCTGGGAGTTACTGTATCTCCAGTACAGTACCTAACATTATCACACTCGCTTAATGTAGTTCAGTGTGATCGGGTGCTAGAACCTAAGACCACCATTCACACACTGGACAATTGAGAATCACCCTTTAACCTAACTTGTGTATCCTTGGCAGTGAATGTGTAGCAAAGTACTGGATCTGTAAGGCAGCAGCTAACCAATACACAACAGTTCTGTCTTCCTGAAGACATGTTTGGTTAATGTGTGTGTCTAGGGAGACCTGATGTGAGTCAGTGTCAATGAGGCATCCTATACTAGACTGTCATCCTACGCCGCCTTACTCATGATGCTGCTAAGATGGGCTCTGCCACCCTGTAGTGCTGCAGCTGTTGAAAGTGTATTTTCAGAATTGATGACTGATCAATAATAACAGAACATACTTTGACTTGCATAAAGATAATAACCATGTATGTGACTACCTATTGTAAAAAAGTTCATTACTATGACCATTTTTTGTCATCATGATTTTAATTTGAATGAACAAACATATATGGGCAATAATTTTTTTTTCTTAATGGTGTGACATAAGTTTTAAATGGACTGGAGATATGCAGAGGCAAGGACTCTGCCTGGGCTGCTGTTAAAGTCTAATTGTCTACTGACATCTACTGGCCATAAGAAGCAAAGGTGCAACTAATATTTCAAGCAAGAAAGGACACACAATTCAAAAGTAGTTTAAGAGCAGGCAGCAGTGTTATCCCAGGACTTGTTGTTGTCCTACCCAGATGTGCTAAAGCAGATTTTAACTAAAACTGCTTAATACATTCAAGGATGAAAAGGTCTATAGGGGCATTAATTTCTGGCTTTATATGCTAATCCTGTATATAGCAAACCCAGAAATATAACACAACAGCAGGCACGGGTTTAGCCAAAGTGACAATCTACACTCCAAAGAAAGCAATCTGCCCAGTTTGGCAATGTGTGTTGTCACAACAGCTTTTGGGTTACCAGTTTATTAGAGCATTTGCAGTACTCTGACACAATTTGTTAATGCTGCTGCTATACAACTCATGTGACCAATGTTCAATTTCCAGCACGGTCACTGTCTTTGTGGTGCTTGCGTGTCCTCCCTGTGTCCACACAGTTTTTTCTTCAGATATTCAAGCTTCCTTCCACCTTCTAAAGATGTGCTGCTAAATATTGACTCCAAATTTGAGCTGTGTGTTATTTGCGACAGACTGGCATTCCCACCAGGGCTGGCTCCTACTCGGCACTTGATGCCTTTGGGATAAACACGGAATCCTATCACCGATGGAGACATCAAGTGTGGAAAACAGAAAGCTGGACTTTGAGTGCAAGCTGTACTCCAGTAATAAATTCCAGTACCATTTGTTCCTTATCCCAGTTTGAGATACACCATCTCAATTTAGTTTGTCCGAGTTCCACTGTGTGGTAAACCTTCAGGCACCCAGAGATCATTATCATCAAATGATCAAAACATCTCAGCAGGCCTTGCTCTCAATTTAGAGGAGAAATAACTTTATTCTAAGGAACCCCTGAATTCTCAGACTCCACATTTTTACAATGCAAAATTAGTACAGCAACACTATGGTGGTATCTCATTTTTTCAACCTGTAAGTGTGATCTAATGCTTTCAGTTACTGTTCACAACCTGTAACCATAAATGAGAATGGGGATGTGGACTCAGTTGTAGATTGACATCATCATTTGATGACTAAAATAACACTTTACCAATGCTGCTGACCTAATCCACTGCTTAGTAACATAATCCCCACATATAAACTTGGTCTAGGGGGCCGCTCCCCCTCTACTTTGGAGAAAGCAACCTTCTCTTTTTCAAGCGATACCCATGCCATCAAATTTGAAGGTGGTGACTAACATTCTGATTCTTCTCACCTGTAAAGAGAATTCTTGGGGACACAAGAAAGGTCTCATTGAAATGAGGCTAAAAGCTAACATGTCACAGACAGATCCTTATAATCACAAACATAACATAATAAGCATCTCTGTGGCCAGGAGCCAAATGTCAAATAGGAGGGGCAGTGTCTAGTGTTAGGGGACACACTTGACGGGCAGGAGGATGTTTTCAAAATAAAAGTTAGCCACACATGAAGTTGTCAAAATAAAAGTTTGTCATGAATACTCTGAAGTTTTCATTTTTTAAACTTCACTTTTGTCCCAAAAGTGGGTGCAGCAACATGCTTTAAAATCGGCGTATGCTCCAACGTCATGCTGAGAGTTTTTTCAATCTTCATTGCGTTTTACAGTCAACTTTTAATAATCATTTCAGGTACATGCTCTAGTGTCAAGTTCACATGCTCAGATTTTATTCTTAAATTCATACTGTCAGAACGCCTAACTTCAGCTACCTGGTGCACAGCGATCATAGCCGCCTGCTGTTCAGAAGCACTGGGTTTGCTTCCCAGTCCATCACTTTTCAGTATTCATTTCACAATCTGGATTTTTAATGTGAATTCTTCACTTCACATTGTGCATTTTAATGTCACTTACAGGCCGTCACATTTTCATCATTCCACGCTGTGTACTTTTAGTGTTCATTTCATGCCTTCACTTCCTCTTCATTATTCCTTCTCACTTTCTATTCTTCATTTCACTTTCAGCATTTATTCTTTATTTCAGGCCATCACTGATCTCACCTAAAAGTAGTACAGTGACATTTGCCTTCCTATTCTTATTGCTTGTTGTTTGGCTCACCTCACCTACCCATTAGAAGTATCATTTATGTCTCCAATATGTCATGTTATTGGAATATCGAGTAGCCTTGATATGTGCGAGCAAGCAACATCCCAGTAAACTACTGCTTAGCAGACACTTCTTCCGATTCAAAAGCTGGCAGTTGAAATGCAGACCATCTTTCCCATTAAAGGGGAGAAGCATTTTAATTACATTAAGGATACGCACCATCAGCCTGAGCTGTCAGGTAGCCAAAACATCTGGTGTGTCATACTACTTTTTACACGTGAATCAATAGATCATAAAAGAGTAAAGATACAAAAAGAAAACATGATAAACGTGTTTATTTACTGTTACTCTTTGTACAGGCAAATCCTGGGATGGGATTACAAGTTAGCAGTTTCGTTCTGTGCGTTAGGAAGCGTGGTCAATAACAAGGAATTTTCTATTTACTTTAAGTCATGACCAATCAGATATTAACAGGCCATAAACCCCTCCTACTCTACACTGTAGTCCCTCCCACTTGACATTGCTCATCCTATTCAACATTCAGCTCATGGCTGCAGTGATACCCTTCTCATTCATTGGGACAGTTCAAAGAAAGCTGAATAAAGGAGTGAATGGGCACTGAAAAAACTGTATGGGTCAAAATATCCATCTGCTACCCAGCACCATTTAAGGTTATGAAGATGCAAAGATTAATGGCCCCAAAGCAGGAACCAGTTTATGTCAGGAGTTTTACTGAATAATCAGAATGGACTCAGAAGATGGAGGTCATGTTTTACGAACATTCTGATTATTATATGAGGAAGCAACAAAAGGATATGATCAAAGTGGCGCATATTAGATTATTTATCTAGACGTTAAGAAAACATTTGATAAGGTGCCACATGAGAGGTTCGGCATCAAACTAAAAGATTTATATATACATATATATATATATATATATATATATATATATATATATATATATATATATATATATATATATATATATATATATACAGTGCATCCGGAAAGTATTCACAGTGCATCACTTTTTCCACATTTTGTTATGTTACAGCCTTATTCCAAAATGGATTAAATTCATTTTTTTCCTCAGAATTCTACACACAACATCCCATAATGACAACGTGAAAAAAGTTTACTTGATGTTTTTGCAAATTTATTAAAAATAAAAAAATTAAGAAAGCACATGTACATAAGTATTCACAGCCTTTGCCATGAAGCTCAAAATTGAGCTCAGGTGCATCCTGTTTCCCCTGATCATCCTTGAGATGCTTCTGCAGCTTAATTGGAGTTCACCTGTGGTAAATTCAGTTGATTGGACATGATTTGGAAAGGCACACACCTATCTATATAAGGTCCCACAGCTGACAGTTCATGTCAGAGCACAAACCAAGCATGAAGTCAAAGGAATTGTCTGGAGACCTCCAAGACAGGATTGTCTCGAGGCACAAATCTGGGGAAGATTACAGAAAAATTTCTGCTGCTTTGAAGGTCCCAATGAGCACAGTGGCCTCCATCATCCGTAAGTGGAAGAAGTTCGAAACCACCAGGACTCTTCCTAGAGCTGGCCGGCCATCTAAACTGAGCGATCAGGGGAGTCTTAGTCAGGGAGGTGACCAAGAACCCGATGGTCACTCTGTCAGAGCTCCAGAGGTCCTCTGTGGAGAGAGGAGAAACTTCCAGAAGGACAACCATTTCTGCAGCAATTCACCAATCAGGCCTGTATGGTAGAGTGGCCAAACGGAAGCCACTCCTTAGTAAAAGGCACATGGCAGCCCACCTGGAGTTTGCCAAAAGGCACCTGAAGGACTCTCAGACCATGAGAAAGAAAATTCTCTGGTCTGATGAGACAAAGATTGAACTCTTTGGTGTGAATGCCAGGTGTCACGTTTGGAAGAAATCAGGCACCGCTCATCACCAGGCCAATACCATCCCTACAGTGAAGCATGGTGGTGGCAGCATCATGCTGTGGGGATGTTTTTCAGCGGCAGGAACTGGGAGACTAGTCAGGATAAAGGGAAAGATGCCTGCAGCAATGTACAGAGACATCCTGGATGAAAACCTGCTCCAGAGTGCTCCTGACCTCAGACTGGGGCGATGGTTCATCTTTCAGCAGGACAACGACCCTAAGCACACAGCCAAGATATCAAAGGAGTGGCTTCAGGACAACTCTGTGAATGTCCTTGAGTGGCCCAGCCAGAGCCCAGACTTGAATCCGATTGAACATCTCTGGAGAGATCTTAAAATGGCTGTGCACCGACGCTTCCCATCCAACCTGATGGAGCTTGAGAGGTGCTGCAAAGAAGAATGGGCGAAACTGGCCAAGGATAGGTGTGCCAAGCTTGTGGCATCATATTCAAAAAGACTTGAGGCTGTAATTGCTGCCAAAGGTGCATCAACAAAGTATTGAGCAAAGGCTGTGAATACTTATGTACGTGTGATTTCTCAGTTTTTTTTATCTATATAAATAAAAATGTAAATGTTCGTTTGTTCAAAATCTTAAATCTCAGTTTTTTTTATCTAAATAAATAAAAATGCAAATGTTCGTTTGTTCAAAATCTTAAATCTCCGAAAGTTCTTCAACGATTGCTTTGAAATTTTGACACAACGTTGCATTCGAATACACGTGTGTTTTTATATACCTATATTATATAGATGTCACACCTGTGACAGGTAAAAACATGCTTTGTGTGAAAAACAGCGCCATCTGTTGGACGTAAAAGCAACACACGCTATACTAAATATTTTACGATTCCATTTCAATGTTTCCGATATACGATCCATTTATGATTTGCAAATTTCCAATTTTACGATTCCATTTCAATGTTTCCGATTGCATCGTTAAAATGAATTTTCATAGATTTCGATTTATTTTCATTTTGATTTAATTATTTCATGTGACATTGCGTTGGAATTGAGCTGTGTCGTTTACCATAGCATTCATTTCGTGAGTATAGTTTATTTTTTTATTTTTTCATCGCACATGGCTGAAGATGTTTTCCGTCGAATACACAAGGAAAATTCAAACATGAACATGGATTTCACAGCAGAAATCTACAACAAAGTGTTGATAATGATTGAAGATTTGTGCTTAGAAATCGCGAACAAAGTTCTCAATCAATTGGGAATGCCATCACCGAATCGATCTGCTGCTGCTTCGTTCGATGTAGAATTGCGTCGTGAACAAAATTACAACGGGCGGCACGGTGGCGCAGTGGGTAGCGCTGCTGCCTCACAGTTGGGAGACCTGGGGACCTGGGTTCGCTTCCCGGGTCCTCCCTGCGTGGAGTTTGCATGTTCTCCCCGTGTCTGCGTGGGTTTCCTCCGGGCGCTCCGGTTTCCTCCCACAGTCCAAAGACATGCAGGTTAGGTGGATTGGCGATTCTAAATTGGCCCGTTTGTGTGTGTCCTGCGGTGGGTTGGCACCCTGCCCGGGATTGGTTTCTGCCTTGTGCCCTGTGTTGGCTGGGATTGGCTCCAGCGGACCCCCGTGACCCTGTGTTCGGATTCAGCGGGTTGGAAAATAGATGGATGGATGGACAAAATTACAACATGGGTGATCTTTTGTCGTATGTGCAGTCAAATATTCCTAAGCTAACGCCTGAGCAAAAAGGCATTTACGATCAAATAATGCAAACTGTCAATAACGGGGTTGGAGAAATCTTCTTCTTAGATGCGCCAGGAGGAACTGGTAAAACGTTCCTAATTAGATTGATTCTGGCAGCAATTCGATCCCAAAATGGCATAGCCTTAGCTCTTGCGTCGTCCGGAATAGCTGCGACATTGCTACCAGGTGGAAGAACTGCTCATTCCGCTTTCAAATTGCCATTGAACATGCAATTCATTGAAAATCCCACGTGCAACATTTCCAAAGCATCCGGCATGGGAAAAGTATTGCAGAAATGCAAACTTATTGTTTAGGATGAATGCACAATGGCGCACAAGAAATCGCTCGAGGCTCTTGATTGATCATTGCAAGATTTGCGTGGAATCATCAGACCATTTGGGAACGCATTAATATTGCTTGCAGGAGATTTCATGCAAACATTACCTGTAATTCCTCGATCGACACCAGCAGACGAAATAAATGCTTGCCTGAAATACTCTACTTTGTGGCGACACGTAAAGACGTTAAAATTAACTACAAATATGCGTGTCCAGCTGCAAAATGATTGATCAGCTGAGATATTCTCACATCAATTGCTGGAAATTGGGAACGGAAACGTGCTGGTTGATCTGACCTCAGGACGAATTTCATTGCCTCATAACTTCTGCAATTTAGTGATGTCAAAAGAAGAATTGGTTGAAAAAGTATTTCCCAATATTCAAACCAATTATAAGAATCACGATTGGCTCGGTGAACGAGCTATTCTTGCGGCTAAGAAAAAAGACATCTACGAACTTAACAATATTATTCAGTCTAACATTCAAAGCGAGGCAGTCACATACAAGTCCGTCGACACTGTTGTGGAAGCAGATGAAGCGGTTAAATATCCAACAGAATTTTTGAATTCACTCGATCTGCCAGGGATGCCACCGCACGTACTGCAATTGAAAATTGGCATGCCAATTATCATGTTGCGAAATATCAACCAGCCAAAGCTTTGCAACGGCACGCGGCTTGCAGTAAAAAAATTAATGAGCAACGTCGTAGAAGCAACAATCTTGACAGGACCTTTCAAAGGTGAAGATGTCCTCATTCCTCGCATTCCTATGATTCCAACGGATATGCCATTTCAATTTAAGAGATTGCAATTCCCAATTCGATTGGCGTTTGCAATCACCATCAACAAAGCTCAGGGCCAATCTTTAGAATTGTGCGGTTTAGATCTAGACACGGATTGCTTCTCACATGGACAATTATATGTTGCGTGTTCTAGAGTCGGCAAACCAGACAATCTCTATATCTGCACAGACAATGGAACAACAAAAAATATTGTATACCCACAAGCATTGTGAAATTAAACACATTAGAAACGTGCGCTATCTCTTTTCTTTCTTTTCCATTTAACCAGACTGAGCCACAGCAACGCGTGGCCGGGTACAGCTAGTTTTTAATAAATTTGCAAAAACCTCAAGTAAACTTTTTTCACGTTGTCATTATGGGGTGTTGTGTGTAGAATTCTGAGGAAAAAAATGAATTTAATCCATTTTGGAATAAGGCTGTAACATAACAAAATGTGGAAAAAGTGATGCGCTGTGAATACTTTCCGGATGCACTGTGTGTATATATAGATATGATTTAGATAGGAATATAAGTAACAAGCTGGTTAAATTTGCAGATGATACTAAAATAGGTGGATTAGCAGATAATTTGGAATCCGTTATATTATTACAGAAGGACTTGGATAGCATAAAGGCTTGGACAGATTTGTGGCAGATGAAATTTAATGTCAGTAAATGTAAAGTATTACACATAGGATGTAAAAATGTTACGTTTGAATACACAATGGGAAGTCTGAAAATCAAGAGTACACCTTATGAGAAGAATTTAGGAGTCATAGTGGACTCTAAGCTATCAACTTCCCGACAGTGTTCAGAAACCATTAAGAAGGCTAACAGAATGTTAGGTTATATAGCACAGTGTGTGGAGTACAAGTCCAAGAAGGTTATGCTCAAACTTTATAATGCACTGGTGAGGCCTCATCTGGAGTACTGTGTGCAGTTTTGGTCTCCAGGTTACAAAAAGGACAAAGCAGCGCTAGAAAAGGTCCAGAGAAGTGCAACTAGGCTGATTCCAGGGCTACTGGGGATGAAGTATGATGGAAATAACTGAGCCTTTTTTCAGTTTAAGCAAAAGAGGATTAAGAGGAGACATGAAGTGTTTAAAATTATTAAGTGAGTTCATCAAGAACACAGGGACACAATTGTCAAATTGTTAAAGGTAAAATTTTGCACAAACATTAGGAAGTTTTTATTTGCACAGAATAAGCTACCAAGTAGTGTGGTAGACCGCAGGACTTTAGGGACTTTCATAACGAGAGATAATTTTATTTTAGTAAAATTAAGTTAATAGGAATGTCAAACTTTATTGGGCCGAATGGCTTGTTCTTATCTAGATTGTTCTAATGTTCTCAAACCCAATTGATCCAATTCAGGGTCCCAGGAGACCAGAGACTATTCCTCAAGCACTGGGCACAAAGCAGGAAACAATCAGGAACAGGAAATTAGTCCAATGCAGGACCCACTTTGATACACACTCACACTGCGGTCAACTTATAGTCACTAATTAAACTAACCTGCAAATCACTGCGGATGTTAGAAGAGAATATTCTATCATACAGGAACCAACTCTAGATGAAGTGCCAGTTAATATTAGGTTTAAAATCATTATAAAACATCAAAATCCTTAGGCTAATACAAATGTTTACATCAGCATAATAACATGCTGCCGTATAATTTATTTAAAACTTCTGCTGATGCTTATTTTATTTTCATACTTTGTGTCAATCATCTCCCCTGTCCATATATTAACAATTGATCTTTAAAGTAAATCACCAGTGAAATTATTTGTATACAATCTTCAACCTCATTGTCTTTTCTTCTGTTTTATAGTTATCTTGTAATAAAACTGAGTTAAGTATTTCATGCGTTTTTTGCTTACTTGGTGTTTTAATGATTTGTTACTAGTTTCCATTAAATGTTCCATCTAGTGTTATTTATGAAGACTTTTTTGTACTGTTTTTCCTATTGAGTTATTTTGAATATTTGTGAAATGCTAGAGTAAATGAAAAGGAGCTGATTTTTTTAATGAGCATGAGTTCTGTTTTTCTTGCAGTTTAATTAAAAAAGTTGTTTTTCATTTGGCTTGTAAATTCTTGTAAATTAGATTGGGAGATCTATGTGTTTATAAATTAACAGATCATGACATTATTGAATTGAAAAGAACCTGCTCACTTCATCTGGAGTTTGTGATGATTAAATGCAAATCATTTTATTTGCTAAGGGAGTCTACATCAGTTATTCTGATGGGAGTTTATATCCCCCCCTCAAGCAAATGGTCATCTTCTGAGAATAAAGTGGATTCCAGTTATTTATCATTTGGGGGATTTTTCACATTTCACATTGGCATCTGAACTCCCCAAAAAAAGCAGCTGGTGAGAGGTTCTAACAGAGAGGTGAAAACCCTGGACCACTGTCACAGCACTAATCTAGATGCTTAATGTGGAATTCCATGGGTTCCCTTTGTGCACTTCTGGTCACCTCATGATATTTCTTGTCATTTTTTGCAGACAGAATTTAAAATAATCAAACCTGGAAATAAAGCAGCAAGTGGCTGGACTAGTGAGGCTGTGGCAAGGCTACAGGGTGGCCTGAAATCAGGCATTTTAGAATGTGTGTAAAGAAGGCCTGGGACTGACCGCTCCACCACCCATGGCCTGGATTATGGGAGTTATGACTCTTATTCCCCAGACCTTCCTTCCCCTTTTACATTGCGGACCATACATTTGCTCTTCCAGAGACAGAACTGTTGTAAAGCCTCTAACTCATATTTTGTTTTTCTTTTCAAGCACAAGTGTTTATGGACATTTGTGGCCAGTCTTTGGCTGAATGCAGAGTTGCTGAGTGTTTCAAATATATCAGCGTCTAAAAACAAAACATTTCATGTCCTGATGGCTGCAGATCAGTGGCACTGAGCTTGGTATTAATACATACATTTGAATGTCTAATTCTTAAGCCTCTGAAGTCTGTTACAGATTCTCTTCTTGACGGCCTGCAGTTTGCATACCATGCCAACAGATTGATTGACAATGCAGTTATATGGCTTTCCACAACATTTTTCAGCCTTTAGACTATCCAGTATTCTATTTTTGGATTTTGATTCAGTATTTAATGCAGTGTTGGCAGAGCTTATCTATAGCAAACTCCTCATCGTGTACTTGCCACATGCCTCTGGATGTCTGCCATTCCGAGAAGCTGAGTGGAAATCATTCGAAACACTGACACTGAGCTCAGGAACCCTTCAAAGGTGTGTTTTGTATGGGCTTGTTCCCACAACTACACCTTCAGTGATCAATCTGTAAAACCACTGTTTGCTGATGACACTAGCCTAACTGTCTTGAACATGGATTAGGATGAGGTGATGTATCAGAAGAGGATAAGCTGGTCAGTTGGTTTGACCTCAAAAATGTAGATCTGAATATTCTGGTGATGTATCTTGGGAAACATCAACCACAACACTGTGATGATGTCATATGTTGTATCATGTATAAGGGCTTATTTTTCTGCTCCTTTTTCTTTGGCTGCAACACCGAGACAAATTTAAAGCAACTAATGTTAAACTGAGCTCAAATCAGTTAATTTTTTAAAGAAATCAATCAAAAAGTATTGGTAAAAAAAGTGAAAAAAGCAACACCATGACAATACCAATATGGTTTCCCAAGTATTTGATCTGCAATCAAACATCAAACCTGATCTTCAATAGGATCTGCTAATTTTATAGCATCATCATTTTTATTTTTGTTTTCTTTGAATTCATGACTACATTGCTGGCATAAAAACACTAACATTAAAGGTCCAGGAATGAATGGATTACTTGATAGAAAAATGAAGAAATTATATCATATTTTAATAAGGTAAGGAAGACAGACATTACAAGGTTTCAAAGTAGTTCTACCCACTGCCCATGGCACCAAAAAGTGGCAATGTACAGTGTCCATTTTAGGACATCCTCCTCCCTCCGAAAAAACTCCATCCTTCCTACTACCTTCGACAAAATATTCCTCCTCCCTGCGAGGAATCCCCAGTCACCCCTCCTCCCTCCTCCCTCCTCTCTCCTCCCTCCTCTCTCCTCCCTCCTCCATCCGCTCTCAGTTCTCCGATGTCCGTTTTCCGCCATCCACCCTCCTATCTCCGTCATCCGCCTTCAGCTCTCCATCAAACCCCACACTCCCCCCGCCCCCTCATCGACATTTTCGTTAATGAAGTGACGTAATACTTCAGCTCCACCTTCTTCACAAGTTCATTAACCATGCCGCCCGCATACAAACTTAAAAGGTTTAAATAAAACAGAAATATATACCTTTATTTTTAACTTCCTTAACTTGTGGAGGGTGTATCCTGTAGCAAAGCCCTAACTTTTTTCACGAAAGCCCCTTTCAGTCAATAAGCCTTAAAAACAGGTGTAAAGATATTGACAACAAGCAACGCAAACCCACCAAGACATGGAATCGTTTAAATCAAGGCGCTGTGCTACCTTATTCCAGATCGGTCCTAAGGCGTTCGTATTTTTCAAAGCAGTTCTGGTTTCCATCTGCATCTGTAGCTGAGTTGAAAAACACCATCCCATACTATTAGTTAACGATTAACACATTTCTATATGTATTATAAGCATACAATACAACTGATAATATGTTGCGCTTATTTATCTGGTGTACCGACATTTTTGCGTGGTTTGTGCCCTTCAGAATGAAAAAAGTTTGCATTTACCTTTTTAATAAAAGGCGAGCTTTTAAGCCTGAAAAATCACACCGTAAATGCACACGTTTAATTGCACATGTGTTAATATGTATGCTTAAACAATATTAAAAGACACTCAACAATTAACGTCATTTACTTTCGTTCCCACGTTTGAGTCGTGCTGTAAATTCTTACTGTGAAATATAATTGACAAATAATTTGGTTAATGAACTTGTGAAGAAGGTGGAGCTGAAGTATTACGTCACTTCATTAACGAAAATGTCGATGAGGGGGTGGGGGGAGTGTGGGGTTTGATGGAGAGCTGAAGGCGGATGACGGAGATAGGAGGGTGGATGGCGGAAAACGGACATCGGAGAACTGAGAGCGGATGGAGGAGGGAGGAGGGAGGAGAGAGGAGGGAGGAGGGAGGAGGGGTGACTGGGGATTCCTCGCAGGGAGGAGGAATATTTTATCGAAGGTAGTAGGAAGGATGGAGTTTTTTCGGAGGGAGGAGGATGTCCTAAAATGGACACTGTAGCAATGTGTTGTGTGTGTCTTAGCACATGCAAGTACGAATTTCACTATACTCTGTACATGTGACAATAAGAACTCTATAATGATTGTAATAGTAATCTTGTAATAGTTTCACAACATAAAGGTAAAGCTTCTCATAGTTTTCATTGTGACACATTACAAACAGGAACTTCACTGTACTCTGTACAGGTGACAGTACTGACCCTATATAGTACACCTACAGACACTATAATGCACCCTTCCTGCATCACTGTGTCTATATTTTTTATTACTGTAAGACACTGGCCCAAAACATAGTGCTTACGTTTGATGCCTTTCATGCCCTGGGGTTCATTTTCAAAGAGGTAGGCAGTTTTATCTGTATATTATAATAGATTATTCAGTGCAAACTATGATTAATGTCATGCTTGTCATTGCATCTTCATTGTACTTCCCTGCTTACTTTACCTACTACTCCTGCTATTCTCAAGGGTACATTGATACAAACATATTAAACTAGTTCAAGAGAGGTTGTTTATTTTGTAAAATACACATAGCCTTACATTTCCAAGGACAAATAAAATTATTAGTGAAGGGGAAGCTTTAGATAAAGGGCCGCCAACACTGCAAAAATGCACCTAGCAGTACAGGACATAGCCCATCAGACTCACAATTTACATAAAAGCTGAAGGTTGACTGTTTCAGCGTAATATTCTCCAGTTTGAGTGGCTCAAGAGGCTTCTCATTTTGCTTTTTTAATAATAATGCCAATCATTGTGATCGACTGGTACTTTCTTAACTATTGTCTTTATCCTCTTTTGTCCTCTATTTTAAGTGCATTGTACAGTAAATGTGAACATCAATTTAGGACATATTATACACACATACATTTAAATTAAATTGGTCACACTAAATCTACAACAAATCCTTGCTTCCTTTTCCCAGATTTAGAAACAATATTCATTTTGGAAATGTAGTCTCCTCATGTTCATTATAACATTGTTGTCAGAAAATTATTATGCTACTCAGAATAGCTGTCCTAAAAAACAAACCCGATGATAAAATACTGCATATAATGCAGATTAACAAGAATGACATGCTGACCTTGCATGCAGGCTAAAAAGCTTACATTTAGCAAAAAAGTTTTCTAATTTCCATAGAAAGTGTGCTTTCCTCCCAGTCGATTAAAAAAATCCAATTTGATAGAAGAAACATTCATTCTCTAAATGTTTGATTTTTCTTTAGGAAATAACTCCTTAGTGCATCAGTGTGAACTGGCTGTAATTCTTACAGGTATTTAAACTACATTTTGTACTTTCAAAAGAATCACAACTTAAATTTAAAAATAATTATGTCTTAATACAAAAAGAAACCCAGTCTCTCCAGAATGCTGACTACCCTTCAGACCTTACTGCTCAGCTGGCACAAAGACATACAAGCAACCCTCTTATCGTCAATAGTGTACCTATTTTAGCCTCAGTTCTCTCCATCTCTAGTGAGCTATTATCTGTGATGAATCTATGTTTTTGCTGCTCTAGATTATATCTCTTTCATTTTTTGAGTTTTTTAATTTATTTTGGGTTGCTTATAAAATGTAACATTATTCTGCTGACACCATTTTGTGTTCTGCTTGTTGGATAGTTGCCACCATTTAGTGGATGTCTCTTCAGGGTGCTGCCATATTGCTGCCTCTTCACTGTACTGCCATGTTTACTTTACTTACTACTTCTGCTGTTCTCAGTGGTACATTAATACCAACATACTAAACCAGTACAAGTGAGGTTGTCTATCTCTATGGCTGTTGCCTAAAGCCAACATCACATCACACAACGTTATGTTGTGAAGTATGTCAGATTTGCCTATCGCAGTTGCTGATCTCGTTGCTGTATCATGTCACATTACACAACCTTAAAAATCACAGACCATGTCACATTTACCAATTGAGTGCCCATCTTTCAACACAGTCATGTTCACCAGTTTTTGTGACAGCCAACAGCGTCCTGCCTGACAGAGCTGGTGCTACAAGAAGTGTTAACAGTTGCAGCGAGCTCAGTAGTAATCTATTTCCTTTATTTCTTTTTCTCCATGTTGTTTCGGAATGTAAAATACAAGACATCCGACAGAGGAGCTTCTCGTCTATTTGTGAGGTTCAAAACATACATGTTCCTTGTTCCTCATTGCTACATTCTATACATTGTGCTTCGATGAAAGGCAGTTTACACGTTTGATTGTGTTGCTTTTTCTTCTGCCATACTCAACATTTGGTTTTCCCTTTTGTCATTTGCTACTGTGCATTGACAGCGATACATTGCTTTATTGTCTCCTTTTTTAATTAAATCTTAGATTGCTATGTAATGCACAAAGCAAACACTTTTGCTTAGAATCACTTACCCATGCTTCTGCTGTGCTGCATGACAACAGTGTTCGGGCTGAGGGAAGGTGGCGGAGGGAAAGATGTGGATGGGGAGAATGGTCTTTGTAAATGACTCAGAGGGCTGCCGGCATTCCCTGTGCTCCCATTCACTGGCATCTGGCCCTGTGAAAGACAGAGGAGTGCACCATTAAAAAGGCAGAGCGGCAAAGTGACAAAGAAGAACACAAATTTATCAGGGATGTAGGAAGGCAAGGGACATGAAAGCTGTCAGTTTTATGCTGTAGTGACAAAAAAAGACATTAAGTATGAATGAAATCATAGGTACTTACTTATATTTACTCACTATATTTGGGTTATCAGTTTGATGAAGCATATGAGTCATGCCAAATAAGCTCATTAATAACAGCTGAGGACAAACATTTGTTAAAACATGTAGACAGTGTTTAATACATTGAACTGAGTTAAAAACGTATAAATTGATATTTCAGAAAATGACTGACAGATTTAGAAGAAGATACATAAAGGAGGTGCCTTAAAATAAAATACAGTTAATAGTGAATTAGTATGACAAAGAATTGCTGTCCAGGTATGAATCATACAACAATCTCTTTTCTACTTTCAATTTTCATAATCAAGCACAGGGTCCGTTCCAAATACTGCAAGTTCATATTCTTAGATAAGCGATTATGTTTTATGTTCATTTAAAAAAGGAAATGCTTGACTCTTTACACACCATAAAAAGGATTCTATGACCTCTCATTGGGGAAGGAAGAACTCCAAGCTAGTCTTGAAGACTAAGTCAGGGGTCATCATATACATTTGATCTGGGGCCAAATTCTTGTAGACCACATACTGTTTGGGCCCCAACACACACACTCTTATTCGCTCCTCGACCCTCTCAGTAAGTCACCTACTCACTCACAAGATAAGGAATGCTGGGATCCCAGCATAGCATTCACAAAAAATGACAGGATCATCATGGACTGCCTTATTTGTCTTACCATGTGCATTCACTGAATGCATTCACTGATGTTTTGTGTGAAGCAGCTGAAAAATAACTACTGCTTAAAACACATATTAAAAAATATAATTTCAAATATAATGGTAGTTCCACATGAATTAGTAAATACACAGAATATTTAGGATATTTTCATGAACACAAATTCTTTAAAACTTCTTTTGTAACAACATATTTTTCAAATTAGCTTTGTCAATAGATCACATTGTCAGATTTGTGAAATATACTATTGTGCAATTTATGGCTAGATATAATATGAGTAACACTTCCTAAAGAGTAATATTTAATGGAGAGGTCAGTTAAAGCATTGACTGCCAACTACAAGAATTTCCTGTTCCATGTGCCAACTCAAATCAATTGGGCTAATGCCTCCTCCAGAACATGAGGGGGCTTTGGGGGCCACGGGTACAGAGCTTTGAAGCTCTACCCTGTAGGGGCCCGTGGTCACCGCCAGGGGGCGCCCCGATGCCTTGGGAGCCCTGGACCTCAGCACTTCCGCCACACCCGGAAGTGCTGGGGGGGAAGAGGATTGTGGACACCCGGAGGACTTCCGGATGTACCGTCAGAGCTTCCGCCACACAGGGGTGTGGCTACGGAGCCCCTCAGGATGCACCTGGAGTCCTTCCGAGGTGAATTAAAGGGGCCGCCTCCCTCTAGTCAAGGGCAAGAGTCGGGTGGAAGTGGACGAAGCTTGGTGGAGAGGAGTGGAGGTGGACCAGAGACTGAGCAAAGGCATTGTGCGTGTGGCCAAGGACTTGAGGGGTGATTGGTGCTGTGGCACTGGGTTTGTGCTCACGATAAGTGTAAATAGTAGTTGCGAATAAACGTGTGTGGTTTAAACATCATGTCTACCTGTCTGTGTCTGGGCTGTTCCCCACAATATACAGTATACATAATTAAGACTGCAGGTTCATCTGAAAACTGAAGTTCTGGTATGAAATCATTTTTTGCACCATGATTCAAATTCTATTGTTAGCGTCATGATAATGGTATTCCCTTTTTGTGAAATTCTCATTCGCCTTACAGCCAGCTAACTCTAGCTTTGCAACCTGTGCCTGTCTAGCAAATCTGTACATTAGTGCACTTAGGATTTGTCAAGTTTGCAGCTTTTCACTGTGACCAATAATCGTTTAGCAGACTATGAGAGCCAGTTTCCAAATATAAGTCTTGCCTTTTCATAGAACAGAACTTGCTCTACTCACTTTCACTCAGTTCCCTTGGTTGCTAAAGTCATATGTGAAACATAACAACTAATTAATAACTAATTAATAATTAATCACATCATTGTCTGTTTATCGCGTATTTTGTAAATCTTTTGTAAGTCACTTTGGATAAACGTGCCTGCTAAGCAGATACATGTAAATCCTCTTATGTAATATGCTACCGTGGCTCTCCGTTTGTCTGTACAGGATTTTAAATCATCTGTAGCTCGCAAACCATTTGACCTATCGACCTGAAATTTGATTTACATATACTACGTGACGTCTACTGTCCACTTTTGGCGTGATAATTGACCTACAAGGTCAAAGGATAACCCAAGAAGGTCAAAGTCAAAAATCAATTATTACTCTTTATATTTTTATTTTGTTGTAGAATCAACTCTCGGCAGCGGGCAGCAGGGCGACCATGCGGCACATGCGTACGGGCGCTGTTCTCATCCCTACCACCTTCGCTGTCACTTCCCCTACCTCTTCATATCATAAATCATTGTACACATATATGGTCAACGAAGGTCAAGGGTCAATGGAGTATGGTCAAGTCAAGTGTATTCGCTGTACTCGATTGTGCAGTGCACCATTACTGTGTAGTGTAAATATATTTGCTGCTGCATACAGACATGTCAGTAAGAGGTGTGTTGCCTTAATGCATACAGTCTTAAAAGACATGAATGACATCTATTATAAAACAAACATACAGTAACTACTGGTTTTCTCAGCTGTATGGAAATTTCTTCCAAGTTGGATGAACCTTGGACTGGCTGCTAGGTGAGGAACACAATTTATACTGTAAGTGCTTGCATTTTAACAATCCAGCCCAAGCTTTGAACCTGGGTTACAATTACAGTTTTCCTAATGTGAATACATGTAGTTGAAATGGAGGCGGCTCACCTAGTGTCACGTGTTAACCCAGGTTGATGACAGGTAAAGTCAGTGTGTCAGGTGACAGAGGAGATCCTGTGATACACTGAGTTGAACTTCCTCATAGACTTTATTTTACATCGATTGTGTTACTTTCTTTCCCAGCAAATGTAGTGAACAGCATTTAAAAACATGAGGAAAAGAATCAGTGCATGTTGGTTTAAGTTTGATGTACCATTATTTATCAAGTGTGTCCTGCATGCTTTCACGTAGTCAAAACATTCTTAGGAGTTTTTGTGTTAATTTCTATTGGTTTTACTAACCAAGTCAACTCTCTTCCACCAATCACGGCTATAGTGGTAGCATAATAGTGCCTTTAATCTTCATCTAAGTTGACAACATCAACAAAGCAGTCTTTTTATTATTTTTTTCTGCCTGAGCAAAAACTTTTTTGACATCTCTATTTAGATACACTTAGCTTTGTCATCTGCATGTGAATGGAGTAAATTTAACATACGTATTTACAGATGACTGTTAACTTTCAGCACTCTTTATTACCCTGTGTAATGCTGTTCTTATTTTCTGTTGTAGAAAGTCAACATAGCTTTTAAATATATTTGTCAATAAAAGATCAGAACACTGCAGACTGCTCACATTCTATGCTTGTATTACTGTATATTTGACAAGGGCACCACAGAGACTCAGTGGTTAACCTCATTGCCAGAGATCTGAGCTGGATTCCAGTCTGGAGTGCTTGTGGGTGTTCAGTGTTCACATTATGCCCATGTTAGTGCAGATTTTACTGTTTTCCAGATGTTACAGTTTTCTCCTACATTCCTAAGCCATGCATTTTAGGTTAGTCATTTTAGGTAAATTTGCCCAGTATGTCTGATTGTGGTTGTTTGAGTAAGAATGTGAATATGTCTGTGTGAGAATACCTACTGTAGGTTGGTCAGGCGCTTGGGGGTGATATTCTTTTTAATAGAAAAAATTAGGGAATAGACAGATCAAAGGATACAGACAAAAACAAAGACTTACAAACCGGTAGGGATATTCAGTGCCTTCCATAATGTACGGGACAAAGACATATTTTCCTTGATTTACCCCTCTTAAAGTTTAAATTACACATCAAATAATTCAGATGTGATTAAAAGTGCACACTGCAGACTTTAATTGAAGGGTATTTGCATACATTTTGGTCACAACATGTAGAAATTACACTTTTCATACATGGTCCCCCCATTTCAAGGCACCATAATCTCTGAGACAATTGATGTCAAAGTGAGTACTCAGGTGAGTTTTGTTGCTTCATTACTGCAGACATAAGATCCCTAGACTTACTTCTATACACAGACTGCCTTTGGAGTCAATAGTTGCCATTGTTCAAAATATGGACAAGAACTGTGCTAATGAAAGTCAAATAAGCCATTATCAGTCTGAGAAACAAGAATGAAGCCATTCGAGACATCAGTAAAACTTTAGAATTGCCTCAATCAAGTGTTTGGAGTTTCAGTAAGAAGAAGAATGCACTGATGAGCTCAGTAATCGCAAAGGGACTGGTAGGCCAAGGAAGACCTTCACTGCTAATAACAGAAGAATCCTCCCTTATGGTAAAGAAAAAGCCTCAAATGTCCATCCAACAGATCAGAAACAGTCTTCAGGAGGCAGATGTGTATGTGTCTGACACTATTATCTGCAGAAGATATCATGAACTGAAATACAGAGGCCAACCACTAGTTAGCCAGCCATAAAAACAGAATGGCCAGAATAAAGTTTGTGAAAAAGTACTTAAAAGAGCCTGCAGAATTCTGGAAAATTTTCTTGTGGATAGAAGACAGAAAGATGAAATTGTATGAAACTGATAGTAAGAGCAAAGTGTGGAGATGAAAAGGAACTGCCCAAAATCCAAAGCATGGTGGCGTTATGGCTTGGGAATGTCACATGTGCTGGCACATTTAACTTCACTGATGATGGAACTGCTGACGGCAGTGGCACAATGAATTCTGAGGTGTATATAAACATCTTATCTGCTCCAGTACATGTCTCCAAACTCATTGAATGGTACTACATCCCAAACATACTGCTAAGGAGTTTTTCAAAAATGGAAAATTCCTGAATGGTGAAGCCAGTCACTGTTTTAAATCCAATTGAGCATGCCTTCCATATACTAAAGAGAAAACCTAAAGGGACAAGCCCCCAAAACAAGCAGGAGCTGAAGATAGCTGTATTAGAGGTTCGGCAGAGCATCACCAGAGAAGATACGCAGCGCCTGGTGATATCTATGCATCACAGAATTCAAGCCATCATTGCATGCAAAGGATCTGCAACAAAGTACTAAATATGACTGTTGTAATATACCTACCATTGTTATGTCCCAAACATTAGGGAGCCCTGAACTCGGGTGACCATGTGGAAAAAGTGTTGTAATTTCTACATGGTGTGACTGAAATGTATGCAAACACCCTTAAATTAATGTCTGCAATGTGCACTTTAATCACATTTGAATTCTTCGATATGTCATTTTAAAACTGTGGAGCAGAGGGGTAAATCAAGGAAAAATGTGTCTTCGTCTCATACTTTATGAGGGGCACTGTAAATTCCAAGGAGAGCAAACCGTATCAAATGTTAAAGCCAGAACACAAACTTGAGTTGTAAAAAGGAGCAAAGTTTCTGACGTTAATATGTTTATCCTACCCTACTTACAAACATCAAGTATTTTGTTTAAAATTCTTATGCGAGGCTGATCCAGTGTCTGGATAACAAGTAGCTGTGCATTTTATATAGGCGGAGCGTGACAACAAGGTGTGTCACGTGGTCTCCATATCATGCAACCAGCAATGACCATAGCAACTATGAACAACATGGCAGAAGCCATGGAAAAATAGTCACAAAATGGTATTGATGATGAAACACAAATGGTGTTGCCAGGGTAATGATAATTTAAATAAACCTGTGAAACTACATCCAAAAATCCCCAGGATGGAACAAATTGAAGCAGGAGGGTGAAAAACTGCCGATTCATCATGGTGCCTTAAGATGGAGAGGTGGTCAGTGCAGGGGAGGAGCATGGTGCCATTGCAGGACTTGTTTCTGAATAAATGCGTCTATTCATTTAAGTTTCTGCAGTTATAGTGCATGTTGTATACAGCATCTTTGATATAAATCACCAGAGCATATTACACTGAAGAAAGCTCTAAATATTGCAATTAATATAGGGATTGGGTGGGCGTTTAAGAGCAAAATGTATTGGATTTCCAGCAAAAAAAAAAGGCTTTTAAGTACAAGCTTTTAACTTCCTATTATCTCACATTTATTGACACAAAAATAACAGATTTTAAAATGGTTCACATAATGCTTGGATAATTCACTAAGCTTTACAACCACAAAAATGAGTAAGGAAAGCCTGGATTTAAAACTGGATTAAACAAACACAAAAACAGAAATAAAATGACAAAAAAAGACAGCTATTGACATCTGTGGCACATTGCAAATAAAGGATTATTTGTAAAATGACTAATTAAACACCATATCTCTCTATTATAAAAAAAAATCCTGGAGAGAAACAGTAGGGCGTCAAGACATGATCTTCACGTTAAGATTAAGGAAAACAGTTAAAAGACCCACACGGACCTTAAACATAAGACATTGTGCCAAGAGATTGACCCAGGACCGTCTTGCGATGACGTAGAACATGAGATTCGTGCAAGACACGCCCTACTTACAATCAATATCAAATAAGACAACGGGGCAGCAAAACATTCAGTCTTGTGAAGGATTTGAGCACACACAGGTCCAGGGTCTCAGCGCATATAAAGCGTATAAGGACAACACATTATAAATGAAATGTCGACGACTAAGCGAAGAAGAAAGCAACGTGGAGAAAAGAGACTCAAAAGCGTTGGAGAGAAAAAAGAGCAAAAAAGAAAAAATAATCTAGGTTCAAATTCAGAAAATAAGATAAGTAATTATCAGCCCGTAACAAGTGGAATTGAAACAAAGCACGTCCAATTGGGCTCAGAATTAAAAGACAGAGTAAAAAACAAAGTAGAACTTCATAAACACATTCACAAACGTTGGCGCCATACACATGCAGAGCAGATTATGAAAGCAGTGGAATTCGAAAGGCTCAAAAAAAAAAAAATTGCACGAAACACATGCAGAGCAAGATAGAGAATATGAAAGCAGAAAAAAACGACAGTGTCAAAAAAAGAAAGTAAACATCGCATTAGCGCAAAAAAAGAGAAATTATTACTCAGAGAAATAACCAAAAGGTGAACAGAGATCGAATATATGGACACAGGTGATATGTCAGAAGTATGTAAATATTGTAAGGCTTTGAAGTTTAAGTCAGAGAATTTCAGAAACGTGTTTTACCTCACATGTATTTATTGGTTACTTTGAAGAAAAAAATATTAACTGCTGATGATGTAGATCATTTTGTCTGTGCTGAAATTCCAAACAGAGAAACCTATCCTGAATTATGGTACAAAGTCATTAAACACATGTCTCACTGACCTCATTTAAAAGATTCAGCATATTGGGACTCAAAAGATTCCAAATATTGTTTTTACATTAGTTCTGAAATAAAAGTGAAACTAATGAAATAGCGACAATTCAAAGAAAAAAAAAATCTTAAAAGTGTGTATCCGGAAAACCAAACACGGGGGTTGGCGAGTGAAGTGAGCAGGGGGCAAAGCCCCCTAGTATTACTTAAAGATAGACATAAACATAAATAAAATCAGTCAAGCCTGAAGTAGACCTTGTTAACATCCACTCCAGGAGGAACCCCAATAAGGAAACACCCATCCCACCAGTCCTTTCATTCCACCCTAACACTCTTTATCTCTCTCACAGGTCAAATAAAATTTCCAATTATGCAAAACTATCCTTCTACATTAGCCTTTTTTTCTAACACTCTGTTGATCTCCTTCTGATGACCACCTAACCTACTCAAACGTCCCTCACTTCAGGAACCATTCTATCCCTTGCAAAAATGTCACCAACAATCCCCTTGTACCTGTTCCCTCTGTTAAATTCAATATTAAACAGAAGGCTTCCTGCCAGTCTAAAAATGTTATTTACTACATTTCTTGTAAGAAGTGTACAGCCATCTGCAGAGGTGAAGCAGGGAGATGGCTAGCAGACCATTTCAGGGAGCTTGTTAGAGTCATTAAGATCAAAGATCGTACAAAGCCTTTTGTAGATCATAGCCACACTGATTTCTCTATTTGTATTCTTTCAGTGGGCTTTGGACACTTTTTCAATGAAAGTCAGAAGAAGATAACCTCATTATCACATTAGGATCAAATATTTCTCCAGGTCTTAATGACTGAATTAACTTCTTAATCTCTCTTTTCATCTCTGATCGTAGCTTTTTCTCATCTGCTCTCATGTCTTCTCCTTTCATCTGTCCTGGTTTTGTTCCCTCCTTCCCTTCCTGTACATGTTACCTGCGCTTTCCTTTTCAGTTGCACACCTGGTGAAGGCCATACAGCCGAAATGTTTTGTTACTAGGCTTCTTTCCTTTTCAGCATGGAAATAACCTTCAACCTTGAATTTGTATCAATAATTATTGGATGCTGTCAAAAATGACAAGAATAAACATATATCTTTTCATAACATTGCGTTCAGACTGACAGCCTATTCCAGAGAAACTTCACATACTTTAAAGACTTTGAAGATGGCATTATATTGTGAAGCAGCTTCAGAAATGACCTACTATCATGCTGATACTTTTACTGGGTTAACCAGCCTAGTCTAAAAGTGAATTCCGCAGAGATAAATTATTTAAGACCGTCTGGTCTGCAGGAAATCTTTAAGCAATACTTGGGTCTTTTCTCCATTTATCAGACTGAGGATGAGGTCACCTGAGATTGTTAATCATTTCACAAATGTATTGCTGAGCTGAAGTGTTAAAAAGAGGACATTACACTATTGCTACTGCTCTTATTGCAGAAAAATGTGCTCTCTTGGCAATATTTCTAGCTACCTTGACAGTCAGGACTGCCCTATCAACTCCTCACATTAGAAACTAACCTCTGTCTTGCTTCACATGTTAAAAAACTACAGGTTCCAAGTGGGGCAACCATTAATTCATTTCCTAAATCTGCTTGTTTTAAGGGGGTCAAGTGAAGCCAAAAGGAATGTGATGAAAAGGTCGAGAGCCTACTTATACCTGATAACTTGTCTTTGGATTGTTGGAGGAATCTATAAAACCCTAGAGGGGACCTACATAAATATGGAAGGAATGCAGTCTTCATATAGAAGGACGTTCTGATGGGTATTGGATTCAGGTTCAAAAGCAGTGAGGTGGAAATGTTACTGTTTGTGCTGCTCTACAATAGTATAAGGTACAAGAGGGCTCTGGGCTGTGGCACTATCTGGTTTATCTTTCTTACTATATTTGTACTTTTTTAATGACCTAATGCAGTTTTCATACAATACTTTTTTAAACTGTTTCAACATCATTTGATGACACTATAGTTATGAAACGCCCATTCACAATTCCTAAATATTGCTGAGTGCTCACTTTTCTGTTCATCGGTTTCATTAGTTAA
The DNA here is from genome assembly GCF_900747795.2 of Erpetoichthys calabaricus. Classification (NCBI taxonomy): domain Eukaryota; kingdom Metazoa; phylum Chordata; class Cladistia; order Polypteriformes; family Polypteridae; genus Erpetoichthys; species Erpetoichthys calabaricus. Next base: position 142,052,786 of record NC_041398.2, on the reverse strand, counting down.
TCAGAGATCAAACTTCAAATTGTTCTTTCAACAGTCACATTAGGAGAAATTTTTAGTTATTTTACCCTAACAAAAAATATGCAAATGGCCAAACATTCTTGTATTATTGGAGCTTTTAACCTTGGGAGTTACTGGCGGAGTAACAAATTTGTGGCTCTTGTAGATTTGCCAAGATGTCTTTTTACAGTACTGCACACTGTGATGGACATGGGTGAATACAGAAGTAGGTCGTGCAAAATATTTTGGAGTGCACTGATTTCATTTTGGTGGCTTTCCGTTCATTTGTGCTATTTTTGAACCCTGTCAGTAGTGAGACAAAAAGTACACGGCTATTTCAGGGTCTACGTTTTGGAATTGTATCTGTTGGTTTGGGGAAAAAAAAGAATAATTATCATCGAATAACACCCCGTTTTATGTACACTTAAAGGTATAGGTGCCACAGCTTGTGGATGAAGTTAAAAGATTTAATGTTACTTTTTGTGCGAGTACCATTTGATTTGGGCTAATTTTAAATTTGATAATTGGAGAATACAAACTCCACCCACTGAGCACCCCATCACTATCCTGAGTCGACTACTTCATTGTCTCATTTGAATAATGTTTTAAAAATGAAGAAAAAAAGAAAACAATAAAGGCCTGAAGTAAAGTAAAAAGCCAAAAGTATGAAAGCAATAAGTAAAAAAAACAAGAGTATTTCCTATGAGTGTAACTTACTCTAATGTCAAGATTTTGGATGCCTTTGAAAATTTTACTTTATTAATGTTACTCTATCAAGAATAGGTAGCCCATTCACGCATAAAATAAAATTAATTTTTGGTCCTAGCAAAATCATAAAGCCAATGAAAGCCTAATTGATCCTAAACACACTTTTCCAGTGCTGTGATTTTCTACATGCAGCAAATTGACTTGTTATTAACACACATCTGCTAGTGCTCTGCTGCTTAACATTTATTGTTGGTAACTTTGATGTAACAGTAAATTTTACTGACACTTTCATTACAGCATGAATTCAGCACACCGCATCTTTTATAACAGCATTTTATTATTTCGTCAGACATGTAAATCAAGCTTTCCGATTTCCTGCTGTTTTGTACAGACAAGACTGAAATTAAAAGGCTTAGTGATGGGGAAAAAAGATGCAGTTTCAAATGTAGCTTGCTTCAGTTTATTTATTTAATAGAAATTGCATGGGTAAAACTTTTTTTTAAACCACTTTACACTCTAATTTCCAGGCTCAGGCTTGCAAAGAACAAAAACAGACTGTATACAGTATGCATTGCACACACTGACTGTCAAGACAGCTTTGTGGAGGGTGGTTAATGTATAGCAAGAAGACTTAAGGATCTTCATACTAAATTCCAGCACCACCTTCTCTGTGTTAAGATGTCATTGTGAGTATTGTAATCCACTTAGCCAACTTGGGCACTCTCACTAAAGGAGGCCATTATTTCTGAGAATGTAGTACATATGTAAATGTTTCATCATGAAGGGCACTAAGCAGAATATTGTTTTTTTAGATAGGGTGTGAGTGAATGTAAAGGTGTACATGTGTATCATCTTTGGTGAATTCTGTCTCCTCCACAAATTGTTCCTTTCTTACCCCCATTATTATCAAGATACTGTAAGTTTCAGCTCCTTGCAGCCATACAGTACACTTGGTAATGCCAGTTAAGAAAATGAATAGGTAGATGACTGGGGCAATAAAGTATAATAAACAAAAGAAAAACAGTATCCAAGGATGAGATGGAATTTAACCAAAATTACTGATGAATTAAATAAATTCTTTTAAACACAGCTACTTACAATAAGGTGAAATATAACTGATATAACTGATTATAAAAGTGCATATGTAACTTCATAGTACAAGAGAGAAGATGGCATGGTGGCTAGCGCTGTTGCTTCACAGATCCTGCATTTGATCACCATGTCCAGTTGCCGTCTATGCAGAGCTGCACTGTCTCCCCATGTCTATAAATGTTTTATTCTGAGTGCTAGGTTTCCCACCCATAAACACTGTGTGTTAGGTTAGCTGGCTATTATTAAATGTCACTTCATGAGTATTTCTCATGATAAGATTATGTCAAGCGTAGGGTTGGTTTCCAGCTTGTGTCAAGTACTGCCACAATAGGCTCCGAATTAAGTTAAAAGCATTTTTATGTAATGGCAGATTATTAGGTCTCGTCTCTTTTTTAAAGTAGACCATGGTACACCCAGACCAAACAGTACTTACATGGACAAACTATGCGATGAAAGCTCAATAGTTTATTTGCTTTTTCTATTTCTAAATTTCTTGTTTATTGTTCAGTTTGGAATTAGGTTGCTCTCATTTCACTCCTTTTATGAAAGCTATTGTGTGCAAAATTTGGAACATGCACACCTTAATTTTATCCATGTCTAATGGTCCTTGATACTCCTCTTTCACCAGTGGGTGTGTAACTTCCAATAACTAACATCAGACAGACTCAGCCCCCAATCTACTCCAGCTGCTGGCCTGTTTGTGTTCGTTCGTCTAGGAAGTTTTGGGGGCAAAAACAAACTAATTTAAATCACAATCTACATCACTCCACAAGCAAGGTTCAGCTTCAAGCTGGAAATCATGGTTGATGATGTCAGAAACGTACATTATTGTGCTGTTATCATTTTATTTACTTTATTATTATTATTATTACTTGAATTGTTTAATCTTTAAATTGTTGTTTTTATCATTTTCACCATTTTATCAGATGTCATTCTATGAGAAATGCCATTGTATTGTTTTCCTGAGCACCGTCAAACTGTTTAAAGCAATGATGCCCAAAATTGTGTTTGATGTTACTTCATTTTTCTTGACTGCTCTACTCTACTTTGTTTTTTTCTCCTGTTGAACTATAGTAATTTTCTGCTGCTTAATTTCATTATGTTGATTAGGACAAGTCCAGTCCACACGGGTGGAATTGTACTTTTTAGAACATTAGAAAAAAATATGATGAGAGCAGGTCATTCAACGCAATCCTATTCACATAATTTCTCCAAAAAACATGAAGGCCCCTAAAGCCCTACTCTCTAACATATTACTTAGTACTTTATTCTATTGTTCTTTGTGTGAAGAGAAATTTCTTATATTTGTGTGCAATTTACCCTCAACAACATCCTCTGTGGAGTTGTTGAACTCATTTTAAAATAACATCCTGGATCTACTAATTCCTTTAATAACTTTAAAAACTTCAGTCATGTCACCTCTTGATTTCTGTTTGCTTACACTGAAAAGGTTCAGCTCTTTTACTCTTTTCTCATTGCTCACATATACATGTCAAAGGAGAGTCTCAATCTGGTACCAGGAAAAAAAATTCATATCAGAACTCAAGGCTGAAATTCACACCAGAAAGTCATGAAGTATCTACAGACCTTAGCTCTTGCTTGTTTGTTGACTTTTGAAACTAAATGGAAAAAGGGTAATAAATCCATAAATAAATGACAGAAAATCACACATATAACTATAAGTATATTATTACAATTATTTTTCTTTAATTTAGGGAAAAACAAACTAAACTCAGTTACTTGATGGCAAACACATTGTGGATATCACCAGCATTAGCTGAGAATGTCCTCTTTCAAATCAGACTGTTGCTAGTATTATCAATTTTAGATCATATGAAGGCTGTCAAGTGCACCTGTACTTCAAGCAGGCATGGACCTGAATTACATCTAATGTGCTCTCCATGACATGGAATTAGAATAAGTGGGTGATGGGTTAGATAGATAATCAAACAATTAATCTTTAATGATTGGTAGAATACCTTGTTGTTGATAAATCCTGGGTTGTATTTAAAAGACAACTAATTTTTATTACAATTATGAAACTCTGCATGTGATTTAAACATTCTTTGTTCTCTTATAATTCTGATATAATAATAATTTATAAAAACACCTGAATTGAATAAAAGTTGCATCAGTTCATCTAATTTCATTTCATTATGTTGATGTTCCCCAAATGTTTTCCCCCAGCCTACGAAAAAGTCACATTTGGTGTGCAAAGAGTCAACCTGTGACATTAATGCAACTTACTGTACACCCATTTCTCCATTATTGTTGCTATTTTACAATGAAAGGTGATAACACAATTCTTTTATGAATTACATAAGAAAGGACAAAATAAGGCTGTTCAACAAAGAAATAAGCAAACTTTATGATGCAACCTTGGACAAATGGTTAGAAAGGTACTGTTCAAGAACTAAAAATTAGTTGCCTTTAAAAGAAGAGAAAACAAAGAGGTAAAATTAGATGACATGCTGACTTGGGGACACAGGTCAGTAATTAAAGTTAGACAATGGTGAATGACGTTTGGCTTAAAAAAAGGTACAAATAAGGAGAAATCAAAAAGAAGATAATTACATTAGTTACTCTGCCAGTGGTTGTTAAGGTGTCATCACTTATGGCGGACGTCTGACTCAAAGTTGGGGAAGGTGTTTCAGAGCTTGCCGTGCTGTCAGAACTACCGATCTGAAGCTCATCTAGAATGGCAGTGGAAGACTCGCTGAGTGTGCGAGAACGGCATTCACTAAAACTTGAATCAGTGGCCATGGAAGCTGTTTCACTCGTTTGGAGAGGGAATTCAGGAGTTAGAGTGTAGAACTCACAAGCACAAGGGAGAGGGGAAAAACTCTCCTGGAGATGTGCCTGAGCAAAGTCTAAAGCTGCCAATCTATTTGAATCAGTGTTTGTGTATGTATCAGGTGAGAAACAGGATCTGTTAACAGGTACCAGAGGAGAAGGCATGATGGCTTCTGGTGAGGTTAGACTGCGAATCAGGGAATCTGTTGATGGAAATTTCCTGCTTTCAAGCTGGGAGTAAAATTTAAAATAACAAAAAAAAATGAACAAGTGAGTAGTATATATACTGTATATATATGTAACTATGACAAAAATGTTTACATAATTAGATAAGCGAGCATTGATTGAGTCATCAAAAAAAGACCATCAAGTGTGAAATACACTCTTACCATCATGGTTTATGTCACTATTTCTACAAAGTATGGGAGACTATTAATTCACAAATGTTCAGCCTTTTCCTTCATGATTCAAAGCATTATTAAATGTTAAACGATTAAATTCATTTATGCAACTAATTATTTTTAGGACCACTTAATCCAGCTGAGGTTCACAGGGAATCTTAATTAATTAAGAATCTAATTAAAAACAGAGGGCAAAACTTTACTTTATCTTTATCAAAGTGTATGTACACTCAGTGATTATACCGAACTACCATGCAAGTAGGCATTGTTACAATGTCCTTGCTGTGTAAACTGAGTAACAATATGAGCAGAAACACAACTGGGCATGTAATAAGGTATCATAAAGATGGTGTAATCATCTTATATATAACGCTCAATGTAGATGTGTATGTGTGTGTTTAACCTTTATTCAATTACACATCTTCGGTCCAATCTCAACAATATTTTTCAGACATAACCCGTCTTGCCTGGAAGAGACTACTACTACGTCTTCGGAACCTGGGGGTATCTTTATTTGTGTGTGTGTTTGGGCGGGGAGGAGGGGTGGAGGTGTTTTACCTACAATCAATTTTAGGGACAGTGCTTTTTCCCAGATTTTTACTCCTGAAATTAATTTAATTCATTTTAGGTCTCAAAATCTGACTAAGAATTGAATTTTATCAGTATTTATTCATGTTTTTGTTAAAATTATGCCTTCTAAGAAACACACTGTAATTGGCAAAATGTCTTTCGATGAAAAATAGAAGACAGATAGTTCCACCTTAAAATTAATTGCTCATGCAACACCGGGTCTTTCTACTAGTATTATGATAAAAAAGCACTTTAGTAATTGGAAAAAATATATTTTAGAAACAAATTGTTATACTTAGTACAGGTCAGAACTAGCATAGATAAATTCTTAGGAAAGACCTGTTAAAAAGCAAATTCTGGCCAGCTGGCCTTGATGACGAGCATGAACAGGTTGGCAGCTGGGATAGATTGGGGGCCGAGTCTGAGCTAAGTCATTGGCAATTACACACCTACTGGTGAAAGAGGTGTATCAGGAACCATTAGAAATAGATAACACTGAGGCATGCAGAGGCAAAATGTCTCTCTCTCAGCTACTCCATTCATGGACAACATGAGTTCATCCAAGGGCTATGCCAGACTGTGTCAGATCAGAGACCAATCAAATGCTAAGACAGAGAGCCACCTGGTAACCTATTATTCAGTTTGTATTATTATTATTATTTTGAAAACAATTAAATTTGTACTCTGCTTATATTTTGGGCATATTATCTAGGGGGTGGGGGCAGAATTTAACTATATTAGCAGTTAATCCCAAAAGTGGCCAGGCTGGTAAGTATAAACATACAAGGCTACAGATAGGATTTGGGGCACATTGTTAAGGTCTATGTAAGAAAGAGTTTGAAAGTGAAAATAGGATCACCCTAGGACCCTACCATAGCAGTTGCAAATTACACTGTAACTGTGTCATATTATATTGTTGTTAGGCAGATAATTGCCTAGTAAGTACAGCATATTGTCAAATGTGTGAATATATTATGTTTCATACTGGGACAGGTTTGAAATATGTACAGGGAAAGATCTGGATGTGATACAGTCTCATGACCATTTTCCATTTCTGTTGTCAGACAGGAAGACCATGATGGGGAAGAAGAACCCCAAACGCAACTCTAGCCCTGTCACTACTAGTCCATAAGATATAAAATAACATTTTCAAATCAAGATGGCATCAGTTAAAAAAAAAAACAACCTCGGAGAAAGCACATTTCTGTGGCTGGAATCAGAAAACTAACTTTTCTTTTCCTTGCCCTTCTTTTGCCCTTCTAATTGCACACCAAAAAGTAATACTTTCAGTATCACTTCAAAAATAATAAAACTTTTTGTGTCTCGTTCAGTTCATTTACAGAATGTACTCTGTAAGAAGGGATTCTTTTTGGAGAGTGTTACCAAAAATATTCATCAGTCTTTCTATATTTATTTACAATGTATGCATAGAGCCAGCCCTGCAATGGGCTCTCTTCCAATACAGGGTTAGTTACTGCCTTGCCCTGAAACTGCCATGATAGGCTCTGGCCCTTCATGAACACAAACACCATATACACATTTGTGAGTGCACATTTTGCATAGTTTTAATTTTTATTTTATGAGTATGTTCCATTTTAATAGCATTAATTTTCTGAATTCACTAATTCCAGTGGGGGTCTTGGGGAGGGCAGCATCTGCTGCAGTAGTATTGGGAACATAACAGGACCCAACCGCTAGTGGGACAATAATTCATAGATGGACAAATGTACTTCCTCATACAGACAATTTAGACTCACCAGTTAACTTATAGTGCAAATCTTGGGGTGTGGGAGTAAACTGAAACAACCATAGAAAATCCTTGTGTATAGTGGGAGAATGTGGGATTTTAACCTAAGGTTCTGAAGCTATGAAGAAGGAGCACTAAACACTGAAAAACAGTGTTGCCATTTTTGAAATACAGTAATCCCTCGCTATATCGCGCTTCGCCTTTCGCGGCTTCACTCCATCGCGGATTTTATATGTAAGCATATTTAAATATATATCGCGGATTTTTCGCTGCTTCGCGGGTTTCTGCGGACAATGGGTCTTTTAATTTCTGGTACATGCTTCCTCAGTTGGTTTGCCCAGTTGATTTCATACAAGGGACGCTATTGGCAGATGGCTGAGAAGCTACCCAGCTTACTTTTCTCTTTCTCTTGTGCTGACTTTCTCTGATCCTGACGTAGGGGGATTGAGCAGGGGGGCTGTTCGCACACCTAGACGATACGGACGCTCGTCTAAAAATGCTGAAAGATTATCTTCACGTTGCTATCTTTTGTGCAGCTGCTTCCTGAAACGACATGCTGCACGGTGCTTCGCATACTTAAAAGCTCGAAGGACACGTATTGATTTGTGCTTGAAAAACAAACTCTGTCTCTCTCTATCTCTGTCTCTCTCTCTCTTTGTCTGCTCCTGACAGAGGGGGTGTGAGCTGCCGCCTTCAACAGCTTTGTGCCGCGGTGCTTCGCATACTTAAGCCAAACAGCCCTATTGATTTGTTTGCTTTTCTCTCTATCTCTGTGACAGTCACTGCTCCTGACACGCACTCCTTTGAAGAGGAAGATATGTTTGCATTCTTTTAATTGTGAGACGGAACTGTCATCTCTGTCTTGTCATGGAGCACAGTTTAAACTTTTGAAAAAGAGACAAATGTTTGTTTGCAGTGTTTGAATAACGTTCCTGTCTCTCTACAACCTCCTGTGTTTCTGTGCAAATCTGTGACCCAAGCATGACAATATAAAAATAACCATATAAACATATGGTTTCTACTTCACGGATTTTCTTATTTCGCGGGTGGCTCTGGAACGCAACCCCCGCGATGGAGGAGGGATTACTGTATATCTGTAAACAGGTTGTGCTTAAAGCTTATAGAATAAATAATAAGTGCGCTATATGAAGTTGAAATAACAAGTCTTTATAGATGAATCCAACCATTTATTTATATAAAGGATGAAATAAAGACAAGTCATTTCAGGATGTTGAATGATACTATATTTAAGTAATACGTAATTTTTAGGAAAACTGAAATTTAAAAAAGGTATATAGACTTTCGATAGTCATTTTATATTTCATTGAAATAAAAAAAGCTGTATACTTTCGACATTTATTGTAACTGTGCTGTATTTGTAAAATGTGTGTAATGCATTAAGTTTCTATTTAGTGAACAGCATTTTAAACTGAATGGAAATAAATAAACAAAATCAATAACCTAGAAATAAACATTATAAAATCCAGAATCATTTGACCATATAAATGATGTAAACTGACTTTTAAGAATACAAATTCTTAGAAGTAAAAACATACCTTAATGATTTTCAAAAAAGTGACCTTGAAGGGCCTATCCAATAATAGTCAGCTGTGTTCTGATAATTATTGTGCACGAAACAGTAACTCGCTTTATGCATTTTGTACAACATTACTCAGTAGCGTAGGCACACTTTCTGTCACATGTTGGTGGCACCCTGATCTTATAATAATCTGTCACATCGTACATGTTTCTGTGACATTTAGTGAAATATGCAGTGAATGACGATAAACACAGGCAACTGAAGAGTGGCTTTTTTGATGACCATATCATTGTTCATCAATTTGAATGAATGGTTTAGAAGAAAAGTTAAATTAAATAAAGAAAGAACAGAATGGTATATTAGAATGTTTACTCTCTGTTTTTAGTAGTTGATTAAGCTTTTATTGCTTCAAAATATGCTGTATGATGAACATGTAATTTGATAACAGGATGATGAATGACATATAGTAACAGAAAAAAAACTTTAGCAGTTTCCTACCTTTACACTTTTTACATTTATGGGGGTAAAAAAGTATAAGAATATTTTTCTGGACATAAATTAATCTTTTTATGCCACAGCATGCTGTACCTACTAAACTATAATCCTGTCAAACATAAAATACTTCCAGTTAGAAAACCAGTCTGTGAACAGAAGGAATTAGGGAAAACTAGATTATCAATGATTTTACTTTGTAAGTGTGAGCTAGCAGGCTAGAAGCTGAATGCCCTAAATCAGGAAGACTGTGATATTGTGTGATCAGTTACCATTGTTCACAGTGCCATTCTTACTAATACATGGCAGGGCTATGTGCCTCTACTGGCACAACTGCATGCTAAGTTCTTTGCCTTCTACAATACACAAAATTCTCAACAAAATTAAATTGTAAAACTCTTCTAAAGAGAAAAAAGGAGGAATGTCATATTTAATACAAATAAAAGCAGAATGCCATCACAAAGGTGCAGTTTGAATAACCTAAAAGACATTTGGTAGCTTTAAGGAAATAGAAAGAAGGGCAAGCAAACCAAAACATGTGATCTGCATAAAACATTAAATTAGATGCAAATTCTGTTCAGACTGAATAAACCTCCTTTGATGTTTATTATCCCTTAAAGCCTCAAGGGTTAAACTCTCAGGACACTTCAAGCTTCAGATGCACATTAATTTTACTTATAGATTATAAGCTGTTCTAATTTTATTTATTTAAAAGCGTTTGCATGCATCTAATAATTTGTTTCCAGCTTCAATAAATTTCTTTTTACTGCTGTGGTTTATATAGCATTAGTTGCTAAGGCATTGGGCTTTTTAGGCTGCCTAATCAAACCTCACCATTGACTTGCTGTGTGAACCTAGCAAGTCATTTAACTTGCCTATACTCCAATTTTTAAATATTTAAGTAAGCAGTTTTATACTGGTTTTGTATAGTGCTTAGGATCAGTGTTCCCTATGGAAAAATGTTGTGTAAAATAATAGTAGGTTCTGTAAAGAAAAGTTTAATTAATCTGGATTATTAGCTCCATAAAGTTGGCACCCTGTATCAAGCAAAAAACAATATGTGTTGCCATCCGACACTAAACATCTGGTCTGCACTTGTGCACACTTTTGGATATTTAAGCAGCAGGGCTGAAATTGTTAAGAAACATAATCATGCCAGAAAATAAAAGTCTGCCCTGCTTGATTTTAATTCATGAACTGTATTTAGTCCTGCCTTGAACTCATTACCTAAATAACTGGCTCTGATTCATTTGAGTAAGCAGACTGATGGATGTTTTTATCAAGAGATAGGATGCCATTTTCATAGAGCTCAAATCAGAAAGTAGTAAGAATGTGTTAGCACCTAAAAGACAGATGGACATCAACATGTGTATGTCATTAAAATCATTACTGAGAAACACCAGTGATGTTCAAGAAAAGAAAAAAAAGTTATACCGAATGGCCATCTGCTGAAGCTGCTTGTCTGTTCTCCACCGAGGACATCTTTTTGGTTTCTGCTGAAGGAGCTGAGGATCGTCCCTGAATAACCTCATGTCCACACTCCGTATGGAGGACCTTGGCTGGTTCTATCTGAACAGAGATAGAAGCTTTGTGTCTCTCAAGCTGTCTAGCGGCAAACTCAGGTGACAGGCTGGCCAGCAACTTAGACTTCATATCAGAAGCAGGTGTGGGGTGCTGCCTTGAGCTGGGAATGTTAGTTGTATTCTGGCCCTCCTGCAGGGTTAATTTAAGTGAGGAAACTTTACGTTCTTGAGGTGAACCTTTATCTCCGGTGTCAGCAAGAGCAGTGCACTCTGACTCCAGTTTAACGGAGGTCTTCTCTCTATATGTAAATGATGCAGTGGTACTGCTGGAATACATTTCCTCTTGCAGTAACCTTGTGTTAGTTAAAGCAGATGTGTCCTCCTTGTGAACAGACTCATGCAAGAAACAACCAGAAGACTTAGTGTCTTTATTTGGATTGTTGTGAAGCGGGGGCAAGTGAAAGCTGTCTTTTCTGGGAGGGGGAGAGGGGATCTTTTGGTGATAAAGAGGAGGCAGAGAAAACAAACATGAAAACAAGAACAGAAAAAAAATATTAGAGCTCCAAATTCTCTTACCTCCCTGTTTGAAAACAAAAAGCAGACCTTTGATTTCTTGTCTTTTTTCCCCATGACCTTCACATGAATGCAAGAACTGCACATATGTTTAACAATTATTATCAGGCATGCACAACAACACAGACAAAATAAGCACAAGTAGCCTTTTCAACAATAAAACATAAAAATAAAAACAACACAGAGCTCAAATACAAGTGTCTTTTGACCTGTCGCATTGCTGTCTTAACATGCTTGGACTCTGCTTCCACTCCAGGTTGGGATGATATCTCAAGAGAATTTGCATGTGCTTGCCATGCTTATATAAGCACACTCCAAGAAATCCAGTTTTCTGCTGCAGTTTGTTGAGGATTCAGAACTTTCCATCATCCCAGAAATGAATGTAAATTTGAGTGTTCCTAGTAATGGATTAGTGCAGATTCAAGTACCCTGTACACATTGCCTCCAGAATGGGCTATACATACATACAGTATATCACCTAACCAGGGGTACAAAATGGATGGATGTTGACATATAGTTCATACCAGGGTAATGGCATCATAAAGACTATAAGTGCTTGTGATGCCCCGTGCAATGGCACCTTGCACACAGCTTGAACTACCTGTAGTTGTAACCGAAAGACCGGAGTGAGAAGATAGGGAGGCATAGACATAAGCTTCTTTAGAAAAATTACATAAGCTGTTTATTATGTGTGTGCCAAAGCACAGATTTGTGCCACACAATAAATTATTAATAAAATCAGTTCCTGTGCACTGACATGATCAAAAAGTAATGCGCAGTTATTAAAAAAAAAAAAAAAAAAAAGTCTCAGGCTCTTGCTCTTTTTACTCTTCTTAAAACAGCTCAATGCCAAGAAACTATAACTGAGCTCCTCCATAAGTTAAGACTAGTTCGCACCACCAAATCAGCACACCATCTCTATTCTCAGGACTTTCAGAGGACTTTGTTTTGCAGGCACTGTCATACCTTCTTTCCCCATCAGTGACTGCCAGAAGCATACAAGTATATCCAAACGATTCCAAATAGCAACTATAGTGTCTGTCCTTCTCAGGCTCTTGCCTCCACCTCAATAAATTATCGGAGGGCTGAACCCCGGAAAATTGGACCAACTTCTTTCCTTTTCACAAAGTTTGCAGAAGGCTGCTATACTTGTATCACTAACTAAACTACCAGAAAAATGACCCCTCACTAGCTTTGCAGTGTTTTCAGTATCCTTATGGGATGTCTGTAGTCAATCCCAGTCATAAAATTCTCCAGCCGTACCCACAGGCTCATACATTATTAAGCTTACATCACTGCATTCAATCTCCTAATCCCCACTCCTATATAAATGGGGTCATGTATTCTCCTGCATGTGCATACCTTCACGTGGAATAGATTCACAGTCCCGTCTCCTCTTTTGATCCACGCTCAGGTAAAATCTTTCCTTAGGCCCTGCACGGCTTCTGTTAACTGACATCTTACCTGTCATTCTCCTTCAACAGAAAAGGGAGCATCGACAGGGTGTTAGCACCTCCTACAGATGCGCACATGTCCCAATAGGCCTCTCACACTCATGCTCATCACCAGCTCCACCCACAAAGTGCACCATTGCAGCTGTTACGCCTTTCACACTGCTATACCACGCTCAACCCATGTAGGCATTCCATGCTGCACCATTACGCCTTCTATCAAGTTAAGTACAAAATTTTTTTTCCGTTAAAAAGAAGGGTTAACCAACACCCAGTCTCACTATCCCGGGCTCTCACCTAGACCCACAACATGGCTTTACCATTTATCTGGTGTGCAAAATCTGCAATTTTGTGTCTATGCTTCCATTTTTTTTTGCTCAAGTCAAACAAGATACATTTAAATACAGGACATTTCCATGGGCAGTTTTAACATCAAAACATTCTGCTTTCCTGAATTGTACTAATAATCAAAGCACAGTAACATCTGTTGCACCTAGGATTAAATCGGTTTATAGCTCGAGAAGGGAAGACATGCAGATGCCTCAAGCTGTATTTATTACTTTATAACCTGTGAACAGAAGGAGATGCCATGTGACCAGAAATTGCCAAACCAGTTTACAGTTTGGGACAGGAAGGCTCTTCAAACATCAAAAATGTTATTGTTTGGGAAATGGATGCACTCAAACTGATTAAAGAGTTCAAGCAAATTCATCCATCATATTGACAGCCAGCCAATCAGGTGTATGTAACAATCACGTGTTGCAAAACTCCCATGGAATTTTAAAATAAATAAGATGGACTAAACAACGAGAAGACTGCAACATCAGAGGAGGACATAGCAACATCAGAAGAGGACAGAGTGACGTTAGAAGAGGGTGTGAAAACATAAAAAGATGTAATTGAACAAAATGCATGTGTGTATAGAAAATAGGACAGAGTGATGAAACTTGTTTGTGTTTGGCGTGCGTGACAAAAAGCATGTATACTTTCTGGAAGTTTCTTTTGATGATGTGTGTGACAAGAAAATATACCTTTAGGGTAATGACTTTACAAAAACTGGAAAAGTACAATGAGTCAGGATGCTATTTTTTGCTTACGTGGTCAACGATCAGGAGATTAGAAAGGTATAAAAGAACAAGGACATCTGCGCTCGAGGCAGATGAAGCGCGGTGTCCTAGGACTGTGTTTCTCTGACATTTTACCCTTGCCTGGTATGTATTAATAAAAGGTTTTGACTAATTTTAATTTTCTTCTCTGTCTTCAGTCACAAAAAGTGTCCACAGTTTTTGGCGCCCGGACGTGGGGCAAGAGACGGCCGGTCGACTCCTCCAGCGAGACCATTTCAGTGATCCGTCTTACCAGCGGACTGCCGTTAACTTGAGATACCCGGCAGCAGAGCATGCAGCTCCGGCAAAAGTTAGGACTGCCCTGTCCTGAAACAGTTCTTGCGTGAGGAGCCCCTGGTCTCCTCTTTGCTACATCCACGGTGACTGAACGGATTTCCAGACAGAGCTTGCACACTTCCAGGCTGGGGTAAGCACCGGGGGATTTCCGAATATTTTTTATTTTCTAAATAACGGGAGGGCGAGTTTCCTGTTGACCGTCTAGTCATACTCATATCTCAACGGGTTGCTTAAGGTGATGGAGACTTGACCCAAGCAGTTTGACGCATACGAAAGGTCTGACGAAAGGATACTGGCCTCACCCATATCCTAGACTCGGCTGGACGTATTGATGTAGTATTCTGCTGAACCGAATCGGACACGAAGTCACCTGAGCTGGAACCCGGGGATGTGAGCGGACAGGCTAACGGGACGAGTAACGGGGTGGTATGGAAATATAAACCGAAAAGAGCACAGATTGCAGGATTGCTGTTAGGAAGGAATAAATAAATCTACATACGGAATAAGCAACAAAACCGTGTTCTCCTGGGAACTGGATCAGTTGATAGTTAGGTGTCTCCCCTTGGAACTAAGAAGGGAACAGTTTAGGTTTAGTGAGTGGCACACTTAATGCCTTGCTGATTCATACGTACAAGGGATTAGGCGAATCAGTATATAGTTGGAAAATTAAATACAGAACCCGGGAGGGCAAGGGAACATAATGGGATCACTAATAAGTAAGCCTGTTAATCGCCGCACAGGGGGATCAAAATCATTAGTGCTGGAGGGATTATTTTCGGAGGATCAACAGACGCCCCGAAAAAATGGGTCTCCTAGAAAATTTATAGTAAAAAAGACAGGTTTAGATTTATCCTATTATTTTTTTTCCCCTCCTCAGAACCAACCTCAGACACCTCTATTATCCCCTCCTCTATTCCCCATTCCGATTGCCCCCCCCCTGCACTACAACTAGCAGAAGTTTCCCCTGATGATTCCCCAGGCACAGATCACTATGACCCCTCAACCCATCGTGATGACCCACCCTGTACTAGACAAACCCCCGTCTCCAAATGCACTCGAAGTCACAAACCAGCTCCAACTTTTTTCTCCTCTAATCCTTCACTTACTTGCCCTTTAATAGAAGTTCCCAATCCCCATTATAACCCTGCCCATCCAGCTGGACCCCAAAATCCCACAACAGTTATGATAAAATCGAAATTGGGACATCCAAGAACTAAAAGATGTCGTGAATGCACTTCCAGATCCAAAGGAAGTAGGAGGACTAAAATTTGTTGAACAACTTGATCAGTTAGATAGCATGTATAAGCCTAATGCTGCTGAATGGACCCAGGTACTTCGTCGAAAGTTTGGGACCACATGGGCCACTGTTAGCAGGGGTGTCCGCAATGACATTCCATGGGTATGGAACCCAGCTTTAACTCGAGGACAGGGGATAGGTGGAGAAGGCGAATTTAACCCACAATGGGAGGCGTTGAGACAAAATATTGCAGAAAAATATAAAAAAGGAACGGACTGGTCCCTTATTTCTGCTGCAAAACAAAAGAGAGACGAAACAGTTGATGAATGGGCACATAGGATTCAAGACCTGATGGCTAATCACTCGGGCTTGGGAAATGCTGATGACCGCACCCGAGCTGCAGTTCCACCTTTTGTTTCCGGCTTGCGCTTTGATATACAAAACAAGGTCTGCACTTCCTGTATTGAGTGGGAAAGTGCCACGTTTGATGAAGTCAAACGACATGCTGAACAGGCCGAATCGAACTCTCATGCCAAATTATTGGCAGCACAGATGAACTATTATACCAGGAATGCTCCTGACCAAGGTCGAGGAAAAAGAAGGAGACGAGGAAAAAGAAGGAGACGAGGACGAGGAGGAGGACGAGGTGGTTTTAGAGCTCCTCCTGTTGACCACACTAAGAATCCTTTTATTCCCTCTCCCTTTAATTCCAATGCTAATTCCTTCTCTTGCTACGCCTGTGGTGAAACTGGACATTTTCGTCGAGAGTGCCCTCACAGACAGCAACAGCCCCCACCTCCCCTTATTCCACCTGTTTCCTCTGACACCCCTGACTAACAATACTGGCCATAGGAAAACGCTGGGACCTCCAGCCACTCTTTTCAACTACCTTTGCTCACTCATAATTCAGAGACTGATCCTTTACTGACATTGTTCGTTGATGGCACTGAGACTGTTTTCTTAATCGATACTGGTGCCACTCGCTTGCTGGCAAAGGTCCCTGCTTCGAACGAAACTGTTACTGTGCTTACTGCTTCTGGACAACCTCACCTTTTTCAAGTATCAAAACCTCTTCAAGTCCAGTCACGTCCTGGCGGACATACCTTACTGCATCGTTTTCTTTTGAATCAGCTTTGTTTTTTCTGTTCAACCCCCAAGTTGTTGTGTCAAATTACCCCTTATCCCAAACCCTCTTTTGCAGCATGGACTTTAGATATTTCCCCACACACTATTCTCCTCAAAGCCCTACATTTTTTTCCCTTGTCTTTTTCCCAATTTACAGGCCCCTGACATTTTACACTGTACTGCCCAATACTTCCCTATAGAAGTAGACACCACCTGGCTAGAATTTTTCCTTACTTCTGGTATTTGCCCCGAAACCCTTCACATCTACTGTAATCACACACTGTTAAGTGGGAGGAAATAGGACCATGGGTGGAAAAATGCCTTGAAAGAACAGACTGGTTACAAGTTACTCCGGGTATTTTTGATACTCCTGACCATTTAATAACTGAAGTAGTGTTTCAAAGGATAGCCCATTGTGAGCCTCTGGTGATCCACCCGAAATCCTCCTTCCGCCCGCACCGTGCCCAATATCCTTTGTCTCCCGAAGCAGAGGCTGGCATCTCCGCCGTACATCCCGATCTCGTCAAACGCGGTACCGCCGATGGACATGGACCGTCATGCCTCAGGGATACAGAGAAGCCCTTTGTGTTTCTGGTTAAGCTCTTGCCCAAAATTTAGAAGGCGTCTGGCCGGAAAAAGGTAGTACATTGATACAGTATGTAGATGGAAATAATATGTAGCGCTACGGAAAGAAGATTGTACAATAGATACTCAGAAATTGTTGCTGTTTCTGGGGGAAAATGGCCATAAAGTTTCTAAGGTTAAGCTGCAGCTAAACAAAACAACAGGTTATGTCTGTTTTAGGTATTCTGGGCTACTGCAGACAGTGGGTTCTAAATTTTACTGAAAGAGCACAGCCGTTGCAACAATTGGCTGAGAAGGCTCTCTGTACCCTCAAAGCTACTCTTTTATCTGCGCCCGCGCTAGGTTTGCCTGATTATTCTCGTCCATTCACTTTGTTCGTGGACGAAAAGCAGGGATTTATGAATTCAGTACTGACGCAACAACATGGAGATAAACAAAGACCGGTGACTTATTTTTTCTAAAAAAAAAACTGGATCCAGTGGCCGCAGCACTTCCTCCGTGTCTTCGTGCTGTGGCTGCAACAACAGAAGCTGTATTAGCAAGCACGGATGTAGTTCTCATGAAATTTCTTCTGTCCTTTTTTTTTTTCTTGTGACGTGTGTATTTGAGAGGCTGTTTTATGTTTGTTTGTCCTGAAGAGTTGAACTTGCTTTTCTTCAGAGTCCATTTGTTTCTGTTTCCTTTGCTGCATTGTTTCCAAATATAGTGTAAATATAGAATAATACTGGGGTGAAGTGTGTTGAAAATGGTTTGGGTGATTTTGTGTGTTATAGAGTGTATTAAAAGGGATCCCTATGAGTATCAGAATGTACTCTGTACTTTGTCAAATGCTACAATTGAAAAATGGAGCGCCCTCAACCAGTTACGCAGTGGTCCAAGGGGACCGCCTGCTGGAAGCAAATCAAATTTCATAAAGCTAAGTGCACAAAACAGCTGAACTCGTAGCACTCACTCAAGCATGTCAGCTGTCCGAAGGGAAGATCGTAACAATTTATACAGATTCCAGGTATGCTTTTGGAGTCTGCCATGATCATGGAACACTATGGAAACTAAGGGAATTTAAGACCAGTCCTGGAGAGCTCTAACTAAAAACTGAAAAAGATAATTATCGATTTGTGTAATTGGTTTAGCGCAAATGAATGTCTCCACTTTTGTTTAAGGCTTGTAAATATACAAAAGTATTTTTCCTTTTAAACCCTGATCAAGTTTGAAGGAAAAATGCTCTTTTAATAATATTACATGAGAAGGGAGACAAGTTTTTTGGCGATAAGCGGAATGTGTCTAATTGTGATATGAATGTGTGTGTCTAATTGTGATATGAATGTGTGTCTAAATTGTGATATGAATGGAAGTTGTGTATTTTAGGTACTATAAAGGAAGAGCATGGTGACGCAGTGGTCAGCACACTTGATACGAATAAAGGTTCAAGCACGTATGTTTTCCTTGTTAATAATAAGCATGAAGGAAAAGACGCGTTTAAGTATGTTGCATAAATAACCTTTAAGCACAACTTAAGACCAGTACTGGCAAACCCATCCAACATCAGAAATTGATCGAATCCCTTTTAGAAGTTATAACCAAACCATCGGAGCTAGCGATTGTTAAATGTCAAGCTCACACAGGAAAACAGGATCCTGCTAGCAAAGGGAATGAATTAGCTGACCACTTTGCTAAAGAGGCTGCATATAATAACACACCAATTTCTTTATTCCAACAGAGAAATGACCAGGACCCTGATAATCAAATTATTTCTTTACAGAATGCAGCCACGGATATCGAAAGGAGAAAATGGTCCAAAGAAGGGTCCCTCTCTGATGGAGTCTGGACTCATAAACACACTAACAAACCTTTTCTCCCAATGATTTTCTCTCTAGTCTTGCAGGTTTGCGAACCTCGTTGAAGGAAATCCACCAGCAGGTTGATCAAGCCTGGAGGACCAGCCCCCTTTCCAAGGATTTACCAATTCGTTTGGGCACCTGGATCCTGGTTCGAGATACTCGGAGGAAACACTGGCATCAGCCTAGGTGGAGAGGATCATTCCAAATTCTTCTATCCACACCACACGCCGTGAAAGTTGAAGGACTGCCTGCCTGGATTCACGCCTCACATTGCAAGAGATGGCACCCTTGATTGCTGTGCTACTATGTTTTTCTTTTCCCTTGTCTACTGCCCTGGTCACCTTGACTTTCCCGTTAGGAATCACCACATCAGTGCAGTTTGATTTCTGCTCTATTATCAACTGTGGGACTGGTCGACAAGCCCAGTGGACCGGATCTGACAAATACGTGTGTATGAGGGGAAGTGACTGCGACAACTGGCAATGGGTTTTTGCTAACACTGGAACTGAGGACTGGGGTTATCAACCTTTTGAGGCCCAAAAATACGGTTTGAAAAATCGGTTTTCTATCATAAAAGGACATGCCTCTCATTGTATGTGCTGACAACCATTGTAACTCAGGTATTTATGTATTAGGGGCATATGTATCTGGAACAGACCCTTTAGGGAGATTTCTAATTAAGATTGACAATCCTGTTACTAACACCCCTCATTCTCTGGCACACACACCCATCTCCCCAACTTTTGGTTCAGATTTTTCTCCTGTTAAGATTATGAATATTTCCACCCTTTCATCCACTTTTTCAGTAGAAACTGGTTATGGGGATCAGAATAGATGGTTGCAGTGGGTTCTCTATTCAGCTAAGCAAGTTAATCGTTCTCATTGTTATGCGTGCGCTGCAGCCCGTCCCCATTTAGCTACAGTCCCTTTCCCATTATCTAACATTTCTGACCCCGTGGGGTTGCCCTGCCTTCTGTATTTATTCACTACTTCCAAGAAACCCCTCTCTAGTTCAAAGTGTTCTAATCTATCTATTCTTTTTTCCCCACCCGTCACATGGATACCCCTATGTTTCAAACTCACGAAGGAAATTATACATGTTTTCAAATCTTATGGAACGACATGGGTAGGAGAATTACCATTTTCTTTCTGTTCTCAAACTTTTCAGGTTAACTTTTCTCTGAACACCGTTCTGTCTTCCTTTCTTCTCTCCCAAACCACTCCTAGATCAGATATTTGGTGGATGTGTCGTAGGTCCAAATTATTTGCCACCTTTCCCCCTAATTGGTCTGGTACCTGTGCTCCAATCCAATTAGTTATGCCTTTTAGACTTCTATCCTTACCTCCCTCTCCTTACATGGCCCTGGAGTATACATAGATGCTATTGGAGTCCCTAGGGGTGTCCCAGACAGATTTAAAGCTAGGGATCAAGTCGCAGCCGGTTTTGAATCTATCATACCCCAAATTACTATTAATAAGAATGTAGACTGGATTAATTACCTTTATTATAACCAACAACGTTTCCTTAACTTCACCAAAGACGCTATTGAAGGCATACATGAACAGCTTGATCATACTTCTCTGATGACTTGGCAAAATCGTCTAGCCCTGGACATGTTACTTGCCGAAAAGGGAGGTGTTTGTGCTATGTTTGGTGATGCTTGTTGTACATATATTCCAAATAATACCGCGCCAGATGGATCAATAACTCGTGCATTGGCAGGCCTTACTGCTCTCTCTAAAGAACTTTCCACTAATTCTGGCATTACAAATCCCTGGGATCAATGGTTTGCATCCTCCTTCGGATCCTGGGGACAATAGATAAGATCTGTTTTCATTTCTTTGGTTGTGACATTTTGTCTCCTCCTCCTGGTTGGTTGTTGTATTATCCCTTTGTTTCGCTATATAATATCTAAGTACTTTACCGCCTCTATGGAAAGGGCATATGTGCTACATGATGAGCGCATGTCTCGTATAGCTTCTTCCTTTTTCTCTCCCCCTTCCCCTTCATCAACCATTTCAAGATAGAATTATATAGGCCCACATCATTTTTGTTCAAAAAGGGAGGAGTGTGAAAACATAAAAAGATGTAATTGAACAAAATGCATGTGTGTATAGAAAATAGGACAGAGTGATGAAACTTGTTTGTGTTTGGCGTGCGTGACAAAAAGCATGTATACTTTCTGGAAGTTTCTTTTGATGATGTGTGTGACAAGAAAATATACCTTTAGGGTAATGACTTTACAAAAACTGGAAAAGTACAATGAGTCAGGATGCTATTTTTTGCTTACGTGGTCAACGATCAGGAGATTAGAAAGGTATAAAAGAACAAGGACATCTGCGCTCGAGGCAGATGAAGCGCGGTGTCCTAGGACTGTGTTTCTCTGACATTTTACCCTTGCCTGGTATGTATTAATAAAAGGTTTTGACTAATTTTAATTTTCTTCTCTGTCTTCAGTCACAAAAAGTGTCCACAAGGGCACCAGCAACGTGCGGCTGTTTTCATTTGACTGTCAGCTAAAGCATTCCATGAATATCATTGCTAAATCAATGCCGCCCTGGGACATTCATCTTTGACATCTTTAATTTTCCATAATCTTTTTCTAAAGACTATATATATATATATATCCAGACTTTACTATCAATCTTATTTTATATTATTCCTTGTTCTATTTTGTATTATTATTCATGTAATAAATGCCACATTGCTTTTAAAGTTCTATACTTTGTCTTTATATCTAGAGTGATTGAAGTAATAAAGTAGATATTGGACCTGTTGGACGTTTGCCATACTCTGCAAGGTTTACTATGGCTGAGGATAAGAGCTCCACCCAATAACAGGGAACAGTACGTAAAATAAGGCAATTATGGTTGATAAATGGCCTGTAACCAAGAATGTTGAGCCTTTGTATGTTTGAATATATTCCTAGAGACCAAAGTAATATTTAGGTCTAAAATATATTTAAAACATCGTATGTTGTTCGTGCCAATAATAAGTAAGTCTCTTGAAGTGCTAAGAGAGTGACAAGTTGTGTATGTGTTATTCATAAGGCACTTGTGTAGTTAAAAGTGCTAGAGATTAATCAGCTCTGTATGCGTCATTCATAGGGCACTGTTGTGGTTTGGGTCTGTGTGCTTGTGCATATATATATGTGTGTGTTAATCTTAAACATGCGACAGTAGACCAACCCAGTAACGAAATGAATGAATACAAGTATCCCTGAAGAAAATAGGTAAAGGTTAAGTAGAGGGGAATCACAGTAATACAACCATATAGCTAATCTGAAATGGCAAAGATGTATGCAAACTAGGCCTCTACAAGAAGCAAGTGTCCTTATTTACTTCACACTATACTATCTTGTTAAGACTATTCTTACCAGGGATCAAGGGTGCATGCTGCTTTGTCACCACTGATTTGCACAACTGACTGACAACTTTACACAAACTATGTATTATGGGAAAAAGAACCAATACAGCCAGTTATAACACATGTCTTCTCAAGAGGTTACTGTATTTATTGTCATACTTATGTTGTCTAATACGTAAGCAAAGACTTTATTCCAATAGTTTCTAAGCGGGTGACATTCACAAAACACAAAACCTAAGAAAGCAGGTGCCTGACATCATCTGTCACAAGTAGAGTAACTTCTGGTCTGGAAATATTTTTGATAGTGTGAGTGAAAAGAAATGTGTGTGATACACAACTCTGAGTGAAGTCAAACCATGTTTCATATAGAGTGGATTCAGAAAATATTCAGACCCCTTCACTTTCTGCACACTTTCATTTTTATAACTAAAAACTGCAGATTTAGTTTTAAATGGATATGTTTGCCATTTCTGTTTATCATTCTACACCCAATAACCCACAATGACAAAGTGAAAACATATTTTCAGAAAGGTTTGCAAATGTATTAAAAATAAAAAATACAAATCTCCCATTCATATAGGAATTCAGACTTTTAATTCGGTACTTTGTAGAAGGCCCTTTAGCAGTAATTACAGCTTGGAGTTTTCCTGGGAAAGTCTCTACAAGCTGGACGGATTAAAGGTACATGGCGACCATAGGCAGTGGTGGGTGGAGGCTCCCCCATTTTGTGAAAATATCAAAAAGTGAACGTGAAGGACCCTCTCAGAAATCAGAGCATGCTCATAGCTGTATATGAGATCAAATTGCGGGTAAGGAGAATGGAGTATGCTTGTAGCTGCCTGTGAAATTGCAGAGTGGGGTGTGGTGGGGGTATGCCCTTCAATGAAGATCAGAGCATGTTTGCAGATGCATGTAAAATTGCAGAATGTCACCTCCCCCTTGGAGATTGGAGCTTTTTCACAGTGGGAGCAGAAAAACAGAGTCATAGCGCTCCCTTGTACGTGCCTACTTGGGCTATGCCTAGAGTTGGCTCTGTCTACAAGCTTTACCAGGATTTGGGTAGTCCAGGTACATCCTCCAAAATTTGTTCAGACTGGATGTGAAACGTTTATAAAGTGCTATTTTCAGGTCTCTATATGTATGTTTTATGGGGTTTAAGTCTTGAGCCAAACCTACTTGTCCCAAACCTACTTCATCATTGTCTTATCAGTATCCTTTGGGTCATTGTCATGCTGAAAGGTGAGCCATCACCCCCAGAGGTCAAGTAAACTCTAGAACAGATTTTCTTCAAAGACCTCCCTGTATAAAGGCAACGTTCATCCTTCCCTCAATTCTGACTAGTGTCCCAGACCTTGTCGCTGAATTGCCCCCAAAGCATGACTTTGCTACCTTCACGCTTCACTGTAAGGATGTTATTAAGTCAGGTGACGAGCAGTGCCTGGTCTTCACCAGACATTCTGCTTGGAGTTGTGCCCAAAGAGTTAAATTTTTGTCTCATCATATCAGAAAATCTTTTTTTCCTAATACTATAAGAGACCTTAACATGCAGTTTGTCAAACTCCAAGTGTTAGTTAGCCACTCTACCATAAACGCCTGATTGATGGAGTGCTGCAGAATTGGTTGTTTTTTTGTCAGATTTGTCCATTTAAGCAGAAGACTCCTGAAGCTCTGTTAGAGTGACCGCTGGGTTTACAGTCTCCTCCCTGACCAAGGCCCTTCTTGTGTGGAAGAATAATTTTAGGGTAACATAGCTTTCATCTTAAAGAAATAGCATAAAGGGTTAATAAATGTCAGAAACCTTTGCAGGCATATCAGGAAACCAGATATAGGACAAGTGAACAAAAAAATGTACTGAAAGATGACTAAGAAATCAGCAGATGTCCTATAAAACAACCAGAATGGACAGTTATATGTACAGAAATTTCAAGAGTGGTGGTTCAACTCAAAGGTATTAGAAGAACCAGAATATAATATAATAGACTTTTATTTTACATAAGTCATTTGGGTGTAAACCAACGAACCAACCAAAGTAAATATATGCATTGACTGACATTGTATGTAAACTCAATTTACTCTGTAAAATCCTAAGCCTTAAAGTGCAACGGTGAGGTTGTTAATGTCACGTTTTTTGTCATGCTTTAAATCGGGCTTATTTTAAAACCTACATATATATGTTTGGTATCCTTCTTTTCAGAATTTATCAAACTTTAATGTGATGTTGTTAGATTTTCAGATTCTTATTCTGTTTTTAAATTATAAACTAAAAAATATCAAGAACTCACGTCTCGCAAGACGGGACTTTGTGCCAAAAGATTTAACCACACCCGGGGCCAGAAATAAAAGACAAAGAGTAGGACGGCTGCTGTACAGGCTTTTAAATGTTCAAAGCACTGTGCAAGATGCAGATCACGCAGCATAGCAGCAGCAGCAAGCCAGCAGCTCATCAAGCAAAGAGGACGTAAAAAAACCTGTATTTGCTTCCCATTATATCACTGTTAAACAGGGTTTTTTCGGAGGATCAACCGCGTCTCCTTGGGTTGCGTTCAGCCCTCCTCTTCATAACTAGGGAAACCCCTTAGTAATTTATAAAATGAACCTCTATTATTTGTTTCTCTGATCATTCTGACCATGCTGTACAGACTGCTTTTGAAGAATGCTCCATCTACGGCACTTTGCCGAGGAGTTATTGAAAGATACAATAAACACCTTTTCTCCTACCTGATTACTGATTTGTTTTGTCCTGTTAGAGGATGTTTCTTTCTTTGATAAGATGTTAAATTTCTGCCACACTTGCTTGGTTACTCAGTTTGGCCAGACAGCCAATACTAGGAAAAGTCCTGGTGGTTCCAAACTTCCTCCATCTCACAATTATTCAAGCCACTGAGCTCTTGGGAAGCTTTAGAAAAGGTTTTGTATTCTTGCCTAGTTCTATGCCCCATCACAAATTTTTGCAGAGGTCTACAGAGAGTTTGTTGGACTTCATGGCTTGGTTTTTGCAGTTTGAATTGTGGAACCTTAACTACACAGGTATTTGCCTTTTCTTAACGATGTCCAATCAATTCAAGTGGCCACAACTGCACTCCAATCAAATTTTAGATATATCTTGAGGATGATTAAATTAACAGGAATCTGAAAACCTGACCACAATTTGGAGTGCCACAGAAATGGGATAGAATACTAGTATTAATTAGAGATTTCAGTTATTAACTTTTAACACATTTACAAAAAATTCTGAAAACACATTTTTAATTTGACATTATGGGTTATTCAGTGTAGACTGATGCAGAAAATGGCAAATATATCCATTTAAAATTAAATCTACAATACAATAAAGTGTGCACAAAGTGAAGGGGTCTGAGTATTTTCTGGATTTACTGCATGTTCAGGAAGAATCTACATTATTATAATACTGACTTCCAGCCAAGTTCAAGTGAAAGGTCCCTGGGGCTGTGAATTGGATTAAACAAATTTAAGAATATTATGGTATGCTGGGTTATGTTATTTGAAAATTCAAGTTTGCAGTGCTGTCTTGGAGTAATTTGATATTATAATATTCAATTTAATAGAGATGATTCTTTTATTATGAAATTCAGTTTAATACAGTAAAAATGATTGTTTCTCTTTGCAATCAGTTTCTCTTTAATTCTTTATAATAATACTCAGTTTAGCAGCAATGGTTGTTTCACTTTTTTGCACTGTGCATTACATCCTTAAAAATATTAATTGTTTAAAACAGAGAGTTGAAAAAGAATGGTTGGTTCTCTATTTATCATTCATTCATTTTCTGAGCCACTAAAGAGTTCTGGATCATGTGGAGCCAATGTCTATCCCAGCAACACTCATTAGAAATAATCCCTATTAAACAGGGTACCAGTTAGTGTATGGCATAGTCAAATACCTACAAACAAACACACACACACACACACACACACACACACACACACACACACACACACACACACTTAATATGGAAGTCTCTGATATGTGGGAAGAAAAGCACCGAAGATAAAAGGAAACCCAAAGGAAGAACATGTCAATTACTACTAGCCAGGGCCTAAGGCAGAATCTGAACCCAGTGTCTGTGAGGCAGCAGCACAAACCACTGCGCTAATTTTTATTTTATTATTTACTACACTATTCAGTTTAATATCAATGGATGATATTTGTTTTTCCTTTCTATTATTATAACCTACAAATTAAAAGCAATGGTCAAGTCTCTTTAACTTTTCATCCATCCATTTAATGAGCCCCCTTATTATGTGGTTGCAGGGAGTTGAAGTATTGACGCACTGGCAAAAGGAAGGAATCAAGTGTGGAGGGGTGCAAGTATCCTGATTGTTTTGTGTTAAATGCCTTTCACTGAGGAATGTATATGACTACAGACAGACAGACAGACAGAGACAGATAGATAGATAGATAGATAGATAGATAGATAGATAGATAGATAGATAGATAGATAGATAGATAGATAGATAGATAGATAGACCGACAAGATGAATTCCAAATCTTGACTTGAAAACCCCTTAACATTAAACTCCTGCCTTTATATTTCATGCCACCTTTCGTTCAGGTTTTGCTGGCTCAAAAGGAGACAGTTCTTCATGAACATATTTCTTGCATTAATAAACAGGGAAATTGTAAATTTAAAGTATGTTTTTATGTTTGTGTGTGTTTTGTTTTCTATGGACAGTCATAGCCTGTCAATGAACACTAAGCCTAGAGTAGCTTCTATCACCATCTATGTGCACTAAAAAGAGAGTTATAAAAATTAATGTAATAAGAAAGAAACACTAATGTCTTTGTACATAATAAATGGATAGTAGTAATTACAGCACAATATATAAATAAAAGAAATCACAAGGCTTATTTTATTTGTGACTTACTTGGGTTGGAGACTTTTTATCTTGAAGATTTGGCCTGACACTCCTGAATCCTTTTGCTGCCAAAGAGGAACTGCTGGCGTCTCCATTTCGTAGCCCTTCTGTAGCACTATAAGACCTCCAGACCTCTATAGAATATATAGATAAAAAATCTGTTTATTTGCTTAAATGATGATGATTACTGAAGTGTTTTTTTCTGAATCCAACAATGATTTTAAAACATTAAATAAATTAGAATCAGGATCTCATCTAAATAGAATGTTTTTGGTTTGTACTGATCATGCATTTTGGATTGATAAGTGTAGTTTAAAAGAAGTACTGTATACCACTCAAATTAAAATTTGTATTAGTTAAACAATGTTGAATAGTATATAAATTGCATAAAAATCATGCACGGTCTGTACAACTGTTACTGTTCTACAGGTAAATGACTGAACAATGTCTTTCATTGCTCAGCCACTATGAATCATCAATGTGCTTTGGAATTGATTCTACAAGTGTCTGGAACAGGTCAGAATGCAACACTATCCTTTCATGAGAAAATCCATTATTTTCTGTTTTGATGATGGTGTTGCTAAAAAAAGACTGTTTCAGGCATCTTTCCAGAATATCCAATAATTGCTCATTTCAGTTGAGATTTGCAAACAGGTATAGTTATTTAAAGTTTACAACATGGCCATTCTTCTTAAACTGTACATTAGCCATGTGTGCCTTATGGATGGGGCATTCCTAGAAAATTTCATTACAGTTGAGGCAGAAATGATTCATCCCAGACTGTGACCGCTCTAAATTGTTTTGCATTTACTGAGTATTCATAAGTTTAGAGAGAGAAATGTGAACCTAACACCACAACAGATCTACCAGAACCCAATGGAACTGAAAACAATGTAAAGAAGGTCTTATCTGAGCAGATGATTTTCCTCTAATAATTGAACTGCTTGTATTCTTAAGATTCATTTACCCACAAAACTGAATTTTTAGTTTCTCTAACCTAACAGTTCAGAACTCCTTGCTTTTCTTCTCCTTTTATCTTCAATTAAGGCTCCTAGCTTTGTTCTTAGCTGTTAATGTCTTTTACTCTTATTTCTATGCCAACATTATCCTGGCCACTACTTTTCATAAAACAACTGCAAACTCAGTAGTCTCTATCAGTAAGAGTCCGACCAAATATGCTCTAGCTATCATCTGTCTCTCATAGTCACTTGTGCCATTGCAGTTAAGATAATGATAAATTGGGCCAGTTCTGCATTTTTATAAGACCTTAAGCATAATGACATCTAACAGCTACTTAGTAGCCAGAGCTGTGGGAAAACCACCTATCCATAATGCAATCAGTATTTCTCATCTGGTGAAGTGTTTCCTCTATCTTGTCCTCTAATTCTGTGTCATTAAGATAGCAAAACAACTTAAAAATCAATTTTTGATTTCTTTTAAGATTTTCCACAAAAAACCTTAGCTTTAAAACACATACAAGTAAAATACTTCTTAAGTTTATAGTTCAATAATAAAGTTAAACAGTTACCTGAATCTGATGAATGTGAGTCATTACCTAAGAAAAGGAAGGGGAAACATAAAAAGTTACATGCATTCTTTCCAAGTAACATAAACTTTTTTTTGAAATGATTGAAAATGAATACTGACTGAAGAGTGCAAGCCTGCCATATTAATAGTTAAACAAAAACTGAATTAGCTGAAGCATGCAGGTAGCTATATAATTCACCATTCAAATGACTACTCCAATTTACACTTAGATGCTTCATAATTTGAAGGATAAACACAATATACAAAGAGAGTACCTGGGACATGTACTCCTAACTTTTTGGAAAGTGAGATTTTGTTCCTAGCACTTTTTTTGCAAACAGCATTGAATAATTACATGAACACACATTAATGTATTAAATTGGTCCTCCTCCCTGTTTTAAGCCAAAGCTACACCCCTGGTTTTAAAGAACAAAAATGATTTTGATGTTCTAAAAAGGCTTTTTAAGATATTATCTTTGATGGCAATTCCCATTTCAGTCTGCTACCTACTTTAACATCCTATTGGTAGAATGAAGGGTTTTACTACGTGTGAACAGTAAGCAGTCATCTGCAGAAAGCCACTAATCCTCAGAGTGAAAGATGTGTTGATGCCATTGTTGAAAGAGAATTGCATCTCCTATTTCACCTATACATGCTGAGAGCTGAACACTGTGAGAAATATTCACTGGCCTAATTCATCTCTACAGATCAGAAGCAAAAATGTACAAAGTTACTCTATCAACTTATAATTCTGCACTTTTGACCAGCATAGCCATTGTGTTTTAAAAGCTGATAAATGTAATGCAACTGAACACATTACCGAATGTCTATAGTCATTTGACAAAAACAATTATTTATGCCACAACCTATCTATGAAGTTTTGTAGAGGTGACAAAGGAAATTGTGCATTAGAATTTGTTAAAATCTTTTACTTTTGATTGCATCTGATGATTATTTTTTACAATTTCCAATGGGCACTAGGACTTCATAATACAAGCTAAATTATGTGACAGTTTTCAGATTCTAATTTAATATAGGTGCCTCAAGTGTGTGAGTGTTACTGGTCAAAGTACTGATATCTAAATCTGTATTTACACACAGTACATGCTAATTGGCCACTTTATTAGCAACTTGGTCTGTTAATTTCCAGCAGAACTTAGACTCAACAAAGTTTTATAAGTGCAGCAACAAAGATGTCACTTAATGATGAATAATCATGTGCCCCATAGTTGTAAAATGATGAGTGGGAACTCTCCAATCAGAAACTCATTCCACCTCATCCCACACATGACTGACTGGATTTACAGTTGATCAGGTAACTGGAAAGCCATTTCATTAGGATGAATTCAATGTCATATTCTTGAAAACATTCTGCATCTTTCCCAGCTTTAAAGAAACAAGTTTTATCCAGCTGAAAAAGCTCATTCACAATTTGATGCATTGTTGGTGTTAGCCAAAGCAATGGATTGGCGGTGAAAGTCATATATCCTGTGGCATTCAAACACTGATGTTGATGAATGAAGTGATGCAATGTATGTCACATAAATATGCCCCACACAATAACATCACCAGCGCCAGTTTATACTCTTGACATCCTGAAAGGCGAACACAAGAAATTGCATATGGTAGTTTTCATCAACTTCTTTGAGTCATGAAGGAGCAGGATACATCACTATTGGATATAATATTTGCGCTTCTTAGCCCCGAACAAAAACATCTTTTATTTTTTTCATTGGTAACAGTGGAATAGAATTGGGGTACTAGCTGCCTAACCTTGCCTGTGGCAAAGTATGATGAGATGTGCATTGTGGTATGCCTCTTAGAGCAAACAGCTGTAAGCATAGTGATTAGAGCCTGCAGGTGTCACCCTTCATCTATTTCTACTGTTTTCTTCATACAATCTTATTATGTCTGCTACTCACTCCCATGTCATGTTCAAAACCATTTACATTTTCAGTCTTGCTGATTCTCCTTCTGAACTGCACACACAATCTTTGCCACTTGACAGCCTGATTCATATTGTTACTGACTGTGCGGTGACCTTCTTGGTGAACCTAATATAGTGGCCACTCAGAATGTATAGCTCCCTTTTTCATTATTATTGCAGTCACTGATAAAATATTAAAGTTGAAATTGAACACTGTTAATTAAAAAAATAAGGGACAAAAAAGCAACCGAAACAAAGGACCATAAAATAGCTAGCATGATAGATTTGGGGCGGCACGGTGGCGCAGTGGGTAGCGCTGCTGCCTCGCAGTTGGGAGACCTGGGGACCCGGGTTCGCTTCCCGGGTCCTCCCTGCGTGGAGTTTGCATGTTCTCCCCGTGTCTGCGTGGGTTTTCTCCGGGCACTCCGGTTTCCTCCCACAGTCCAAAGACATGCAGGTTAGGTGGATTGGCGTTTCTAAATTGGCCCTAGTGTGTGCTTGGTGTGTGGGTGTGTTTGTGTGTGTCCTGCGGTGGGTTGGCACCCTGCCCGGGATTGTTTCCTGCCTTGTGCCCTGTGTTGGCTGGGATTGGCTCCAGCAGACCCCCGCGACCCTGTGTTCGGATTCAGCGGGTTGGAAAATGGATGGATGGATGGATAGATTTGACTAGGGCACTTTTATGAAATGATCTTTAAAATAAAAAAAGGTCCTCTTTCTTGATGCAGAAAAGGCTTTCAACCATATGAACTGGCAATATTTGTGGAAGGTTATGGATAGAATGTGCTTTGGGCCAGCATTATTAATTTAATCAAAACCTTATATTTATCCCCACTTGCAGTTGTCCTAATTAACCCCAACATTTCTCCTCCATTCCCCATTCAACGAGGGACTAGACAGGGCTGTCCTTGTTCCTCACTTCTCCTCAGGTTAGCTCTTGAAACCCTAGCTATAGCCATAGATAATTCTAAATTGCTTACTTCTATTACAGTTTATAATTCCAATCCCTTGATCTCCCTATATGCTGACAACATTCTACTATATTTAGAATATTCCTTCTTCTGATGCCTCCCATATCATAAATTTGTTTAATTCTTTTGAATTTTTCCAGTTGTAAATATTGTGTGCACAATCTGCACTTCTGCCTCTTAATGATCTTAATGCTCTGTCAACAAGTCTCCCTTCCCTCTTTGATAGCAGTGTTCCGCAGGCTCAGATATTTAGGAATAGATACTGTATATCCACTTTCTTACAGACATAGCCTCTCATAACTATCAGTGCATACTCACTGAGGGCAGGGCCTCTGTTAAAAGGTTGGACAAATCTCCCCCTTTCTTTTCAATCTTGGCTTGCAATTACTAAAATTAATTTTTTCCTTCATTTTAACTTCATCAGTTCCATGTTACCTCTTCCATTTCTGGCCCAAAATAAAATTATTCCTTTTTATGGAATGGCAAAAGACCATCCCTTAAACATTCCAGTTTAATAAGATGCAGACAGAGTGTTGGAGTGCCTTTTCTTGACCTTGAGTTGTATCACTGGATGTCTACACTGCGTCCTGTATGGCTCTGGTTATAACATCCTTCTCATGGCTACTTATGTAATATAATTTGGCTGCCCCTTGCCTATTGCAAGATCTACCATGAATCTTGGTATAGTTAAACACATTAAGGTTGATTTTAGGGCCAGTGCTGTCGTATTCCATTGCTTTATGGCATTGTGCTGAGAAACTCTTAGCCCCTATGATAAAATGGCACACCCATACACCCATCTTTGCAACCCTGTCCTGTCAATTGGTGACAAATAATGGTAGTACTGGCAGTACTATGAGGTCAGCCTTCTGGATGATCTGTTTGATAGTTCGGGCCTTATAGCAGTCTCTTAAGTCTCATTTTCATCTTCCTAGTTCATCATTTTTCTTTTATTTGCAACTTAGTGATTAGAGCATGTGGCATCTCTTGAGTCACTTCATCATTTATGGTTCCCTGGGTTAACCTTGCACCTTCCTCCACATGTTCTGGCATTGCCCTCCTGTTCTCTCTTTCTGATTACAGATAAGTCAGTTTCTGTCTTCCTTTCTGTCTGTAAACATCATTCCTATTCCTCAGACTCTACTTCTGTTGGACTTTCAAAGCTTTCCCTTATCTGTTACCAGTATGAACTGCTTGGCCTTGGCACTATAGTGGCTAAATTACTTCTTGCCTGTTGCTGGAAATCTCCTGAGCTTCTTTCTTTTGACAATTGGTAATCTTCCTTTTTTAATCTAATTCATTTGGAACTGTTTGCCTCTCAGACTAATGGAGCATCCTTAGAATCCATTGAGAATGGGTAAACCTCATTTTCAAACATTACAACTTTATTATTTGACACATAGGCTCATTTGGTGTTGTTCCTGATGCCTCTATATCTATATATTTTTTAATATTAGCTCTCCTGCTAGGCTCTGGGGAAGTATGTGGGGTGGCTTTGTGGGAGTGTATTGTGCGTATACAGTTTTTCCTTGTTTCTATTAACCTTCTTTATGTGTTAATTCCTTAAATCAATAAAATTTAAGGAATCAATAAAAAATGCTCACAAAAAAGGAAAGTATGAACATGACAAATATATAACATATGGTTTTAGGATATGTTCTTTCCCCTTTCTTATGCTAAAGTATGGTGTGCCTGGGCAGTTGTCCTGGAAGGGAAGGGGTCCTTTCTGGGACAGTAGTCTAGACCTTTTTGAGGCACAAGAAGAAGCCAATACATGGCAGAGGATGCCAGTCTGGAAGTGGGTATGTTGGCATCCTGGGAAGGGCTGGACTGAGGAACAAAACCCAGTTGGAAGACCAGTGTGGTGGATGGACAATGGGGGAGACAACTGGAAGGGGGCTACATGCTTCCCTGACACATTAGGTGGCAGCATCCCTGGGTGGTTCTACCAATATGGACACCCACAAGGCATACTGGGAACTGTAGTCCCATGCGGCAGCCTTGTTGAGTTCTAGGAGTCCTGTCAGAGGATGCTGTGGGGATTTGTGATCCTTGCTTTTGGGAACTTTGGCTCAATCCAAAAGTGCTACCAAGGGCTATGCCCTAGTACCAGAACTACTCCCAAGTACTTCATCCAGGCAAGTCGGATTCAGGAGAGGAGCTGGAGGAACAAATGAGAAGACAGAGAGGGTGACAGAAGAAAGAAAAAGTGTATTTGTAGTTATGCAACCTGTGAGAAGCTCTTTTTAAGGTATTGCGGTTAATAAATCTTCTGTTTGATCCTGGGTCTTGTGTCATTGTTATTGTGTATGTAGTTTGGGGTGCTGTCTGAGGTGTATTATTAAATGTTATGTGTAAAATAAAAGCAGTGCCACACTTGACTTAAATCTGCCTTGGGCAGAAGCAGGCATAGGGTGGACAGAGAGCAGGACTAGTAAGAATATATAGTGGTAACTGCAGAGCCCATCCAAGTATCAGTGCATGTAAACAAAGAGGGATGGTATATTTGCTAAAACAGTACATCACAGGTAATTACTCTCTGGGCACTGAAGTAGGTGAAAGATCACTGAGGAAAGGCAGAAGGCCAAGAGAATTGCTTGAAATGCAGAAGCTGCAGCTGTGGAACATGAGGGACCCTACTACATATCATGGCTGGGATTACTTGGTGTTCACTAGAGCAGAAACAACTTTGGGAAGCCAATGGAAATCAGGAGGATTTTGTGGATCAGAGTGTTCCTAACTGTGAAAGTGATTCTGGGGACTGCTGCTGGAAGTATCCCCTGAGAAGGGTTTAAAGACCCCTCCATATCATGGCCCTTTAAACTGGGAAGAAAGAAGATTTGAGACTGGGCTGAATCGTCATAGTGCTGGTGCACCCTCAAAGACTTGGAAAAGATTGGGAATTGTATGATAGAAAGTATTGTGAGGCTTGAATGACATTGCTTTGTGAATGGTGGGCAAGTGTGCCAGGAACCCCCATCTGATATTTAGTGGTCCTCTAGTATTAAGTATGGAGGCAGTTAGCATTTGTTGTAGTTCATTCATTTGAGATGATATTTTATGTTATCTAAGATTTTTGGTATACAGTAATCCCTCACCTATCGCGAGGGTTACGTTCCAGAGCCCCCCGCGATAGGTAAAAATCCGTGAAGTAGCGACCTATATTTATTTGATTATTTATACATATTTTAAGGCTTTATAAACCCTTCCCACACACTTATAAACCTTTCTCACTCTCTTGTTAACCTTTCCCACGCTCTTATAAACACTTCCTATGCTCTTAAACACTTTCTACATTCTTAAACACCTCAGACCAACACTGCACACTGCACGCAGCGATCAGACGTCAATTTTGGGGTGGGGGGGTATGGGGGGGGGGGGGTTGAGAGCTGAACGCACCTTCGCTCAAACCCCCCCTCCCCGGAAGCGCAGTATGCTCCTGCCACTTCGCATTGTCAAGGGGGTGGGGAGCTGAATGAACGCTAAGGAGAACTGGACTTTGTGCTGGCTTTGTGCTGCTTGACGCTCTGCGTCTCAATAATTTTAAGCCTGTACATCACCAATTTTCCTGTCTCACTGTCTTGTCTTGAATGAAGTTAAAATGTTTTATAATAGTGAGATGTTACTCATATCCTTAGCCCGACATCCACATATCATATGTGTTAACAAAGTGTGTTTTAAAAGTTTACATGTGTTTAACCCCTTCACCGCCCTCTGCCGGATATATCCGGCACCGCTGTTTTAATGCTAACGCCATACTGCCGGAATTATCCGGCACATTTGCCTGTGGTTATATGAATGCCTGGCAAGTAGTATAACTGACGGTTTGGCGTGGGTATTATTACTACGTTGTATTTCGACAAGTCTGTGGTTGTTTTGGCCGGTCATGTGACGTGATTCGCATGTAACAGCTGTGAATATGGCGAAACGTAAACTGACTTCAAGTGAGGCTTTGCAGGCGATTTTGGACAGTTCTGATCATGATTGTAGCAGTTCTGAAGAAGATTTTAGTGACAGTGATGAGCAGCAACGTGCGCTGCATGATATTGTGAATGAAGACGCATCGGATGACGGCGCTGAGTGGGTGTATCCCCAGCATCTCAGCTGGGCTGCTGCCCGTGGTGAACTACCTTTTCTGCATTCGTTTGAGGGAACGTGTGGCTTTATTGTTGATGTAAACAATTACACTGCTGAGCAGTTTTATGAGCTGTTTGTGTCACCTGATTTGATTAGACATTTTGTTCATCAGACAAATCTGTATGCAGCACAGTTTATTGAGAAAAATCCCAATTTACCTCCACATTCCCGTGTTCGTGCTTGGTTTGACACTGATGAAAACGAAATGAAAAAATTCATTGGGATTTTGATGTTGATGGGAATAATCAGAAAACCAGATATTGAGATGTACTGGTCTACAGATCCTATGTATGCAACACCTATTTTTGCAGCTGTCATGACACGTAACCGATTCTCTTTGCTGCTGAAATTCTTTCATTTGAATGACAACAGAAACGAGCCAGATAAGAAAGATCCAAACTGCGACCAATTGTTCAAGCTACGTCCTTTGATTGATCATTTATTTGAAGCATTTCAGTTGCCCTACATGCCAGGACCGTCAGTTGCAGTTGATGAAAGTTTATTGTCGTGGAAGGGCCGCTTACAGTTTCGACAGTATCTACCATTGAAAAGGGCACGGTTTGGTATCAAGATGTTTTGCTTAGCTGAGAATTCAGGTTACATTTATAGATTTCGTGTATACACTGGCAACTTGCACAACATTTAGTGGTCAATACTGCTTGAATAAATGTAAAAAATGTAAAAAAAATGTAAAAAAGTAAAAAAACAAAAATTGTTCAGATTTCGCCTGGCTTGGGGAATATTTAGGGAGTTGGCGGTTAAAGGGTTAAAGCATGTGGGATGGGTATTTTAAGGCTTAAACTATAAAAATGTTTATTTATATGGTCTTTCTATATCGCGGATTTTCTCCTGTTGCTGATGGGTCTGGAACATAACTTCCGCGATAGGCGGGCAATCACTTGTATTTAAAAACCCGCGAAGTCGTGAATCCGCGAAAAGTAAACCGCGAAGTAGCGAGGGATTACTGTACATCTGGACTTTAGCACATTGTTTTCAGAGTTGATGTGACACGTTGCCGTGCCCCCATCATAAGATGTATGTGTTTATGCTTTATTAGCTACTGT
The DNA here is from genome assembly GCF_900747795.2 of Erpetoichthys calabaricus. Classification (NCBI taxonomy): domain Eukaryota; kingdom Metazoa; phylum Chordata; class Cladistia; order Polypteriformes; family Polypteridae; genus Erpetoichthys; species Erpetoichthys calabaricus. The sequence continues at coordinate 142,015,847 of NC_041398.2, read as the reverse complement.
TTCGTACTGCATTTTGAAAATATTTGATTGTAAATGAATACAGCTTGTAAGTGTCCTTAAAATTAAATAACCATTCATCAGCTATACCATGTTTTGGGTAAAGGAACTGAGTATAAATGGATAGGTCTTGAAAATATTATAAGCCATGAGCTTAAATGCTGCTTAGATTTTAGCCTACCCTGAAGTTAGTGAACACCTGCTTAAAGACAATTGTTACAGTGAGTCAAATAATTTTACTACAATGAAACAAAAACTGGGCATAATACATGCAATCTGGCAACAAATGGCCTGTCAGTTATTCCTCTGTGTTACTGCATTCAAATGATATACTGTGTTCAGATTAGTTATCCTAGGTAATAGCATAAATTTATTCATACTGTCAAGTGCTTAAAATGTAATAATGAGATTTTAATGCTCACCTTAAACATAATAATCATATAAAGAATAATTTATCTCTCGTTAAACACAATAATACAAGGCTGTCTGAGGCAGCTCACTGCAGTAGTTGTTTATAAATGGATACAAGCTAAAATGACAAACCAGACAATGGTGTTGCAACAGGCAATGTGATTAAGTAGTTTTAGTGAGTGAGGATGTGACAGGTTTTTTGAGAGTGCTTGTGCATAGCTTCTGAAGATTTCTTGTTTTGTTTCCCCTTTATCCCTTTAGTCTCATCTAGCATTCAAGGCAAATTAGTTATCTGCTACATCTAAAGGAAGATCCTGTCATGTAAATGCTTTTTCTCCTCATATTCGTACATACTATTATTATCATTGGCAATCACTCATAATCGAGGGTGATTTCCTTCCAAACAAGGAATAGTCTATCTATGAATCCAAAAATGATTAATGAGACCCATCCACATAATCTGCCACAGGGGAGATCCTAGGTTGATGATTTATGCAGCTGTTGAACAGCTACACCATTCTGTGTGCCCTGCCACTGATTTTCTCTGGGGCAGTCCAGGCTTCCCATGTGTTGCATCAATGTTGAACTTCTTTATATTGGCCTTCACGATATCCTCGAAGCATTTTGTGAATTTCCCCTTGAGGATTAATAAAGTTTCTATCTATCTATCTATCTATCTATCTATCTATCTATCTATCTATCTATCTATCTATCTATCTATCTATCTATCTATCTATCTATCTATCTATCTATCTATCTACCTACCTACCTACCTACCTACCTACCTACCTACCTACCTACCTACCTACCTACCTACCTACCTACCTATCTTTTCTCTGTCCACCTATGGCATACTGTATGTGTCCTGCCTGAGTTGAAAGAAGAAAATCTCTATCTTGGGAATTTAGTACACAGCATTTATTTGAGATGTGTAGCCCAACAAAAGTGACGACCAATAGCTACTGTCTTGATGCTCTCAGCATGGAATTCAGAGAATAAACAGTTGTTGATGAACAAAACTGAAATTATCTTTCACAGGCAACATAGATGGCACCTTGCCAGATAGTCTTGAAGTTCCTCTCATAACTTGTCTATGTTTGACCTATATATGCTAATGTGGTAATACCAACTCTGCTTCAATTTTGATGTCACGGTCCTCAAAGTTCCCATTCCTCAGGTGACCAGAAGCCCAACATTTTCTAAAGTTTCACCATGGCACTGAATTGTTGGAGTCTGAAGCTTGTTAGTGGATGATCTTCATGATTTGAGTGTTAAATGAAATTCACATTTTCTCTTATATTCACTGTATTGGTGAAGATATCAACAAGTGGCTAATAATTTCTCTTCTGAGTGAGCACACACAACAGTATATCTAGTATACTGAAGTTTCACAATTGAAGTCAAGGTGTTTTTTTTTTTAAGATTGATGCCTGTTAAATGGTTTACTATCCATTCAGTAAACTGGCACAACTCTAAGTACTAATAAATCATTGAAGTGCTGTAGTGTCCAGGATGATTATGCAATCTGGTTTAATTCATAGATCATAGATACCTACCTCATACCTATGTTGAGAAACATATCACATATCATCATTAAGCAGGTGAAGAATGGTGATAAATTTGGGTGGGCATCCATATTTAAGAAGGATCCACAGTGTGATTCATTTGACAGAATCAAAGACTTTTTATGAGGTCAAAGAAGGCCATGTAAAAGGGTCTCTTCAACTTGACAACTAGTAAAGACCATGTTAATTGTGCCTCTTGATTGGCTGAAATCCACTCTGGAATTCTGGGTGGAGGTTTTCAGAGAGTAAGAGAAATGGCTTAGGAGGATTAATTAAATCTATGACGTGCAGTACTGTGATTTCTCCATACATATATTGTTTTCTGTAACACAACCATAGAGTGTTGAAGTCTAAATCAGAAGCCCTGGGCAAAACACAGGAGCCTACTTTTTGGTCCATCATACACATTGCTGCACTTATCCATACTCATTCACACAAGGACATTTTAGAAATACTAATCATGACTTTATATAGAGAATACGGCTAGGCCCTGGAACTGAGAAGCAAAAGTGCTAAGTGATGCTTCAAAATCTTTCTTTAGGAAAAGCTGAAACATTCACGTCAAATGCTTATGTTATGTGATAATACATTGGAATGTTCAGGATATTAAGAGAAGCTAAATGTTTTATGGAACAACTTTCATTCATTTTTCAACCCTGCTTACTCAAACCTGAGTGGTGGGGTACTCAAACCCAACTAAGCAGATAGGAACCAACTCTGGATGAGATGCAAGTCTATGGCATGCAACATTCATTAACACAATAGGCAAAACAAGAGTCCCTAATCAACGTAACCTTCATTTTTGGGGTATTTAGGATTTAATCAGATAAAGCACATGAAGACATTGGTATGATGTGCATACTCCACAATGACAGTTCCTGACTGAACCCAGTCACTGAATCAAAATGTTATATCAAACATTAAAAATGCGCCTTAGAGATTCAAAATGTAGCTTTATTTAAAGGCAAAATAACTTCACCCATTAAACAGGGAATTTAGACCCATGCCTGGAATCCACCAAAAGATCAGATAACATGCCAAAGATGTCAGAGAAGATGGAGGCAAAAGAAAACTCCGGTCTGTATTCATTGTTTGTGAATTGTGACTGCATTTTTAAGGATGTGAATCAGAAATTCACAATAATCAAAATCCATGCAAATTAAAATGAGCTAGTAAAGTCCAAAACCTGACTTTAATGTAAGGTTTAAAAATAATAAAAAATGTTCAGAACCTATGAACAATAAAAAGACATGGCATTGTCTAATGCAACAACATATATAACATACATATGGTAAAGTCAATCTGATGTAAAAAACTCTTCACCTTCAATCATTTGAGCAGTCCTATTACCCACTGTTTTATTCTGTTACAACAAGAAAGTTTGTTCTTTTTTAAATATTAAACAACATCACCACCTTAGTACTAGAACATTTGAAGGGCATGCCAAAAAAAAAACATACTGCATGCAAAGGTGTGCGGAATTAATACCTGCGGCCATATACAGATTTGGCGAACTCTGGATTCTCTTCATTGCTGTTAATGTGACAGACAAGGCAGCACGTTTGCGGGCACATCCACCGCTATCTGGAAAGCGCAGCACCACAAAGACACATGCCCAGTACATAGGAGGTAAGCACATGCATCATTAGGTAGACATTGTTAACAATAAGGATACTCATTCTCTGTTTATCAATATAAATAAGAAAACACATGCAAGAAAAACTCATTTGCGCATGAGATCGGACTTTAATGCATGCAAAGCATATTTAATTAGACTTAAAAGGGTGAATTGCTGAAGCTGAGGCAGAATGAAGTGCTGTTATTCCATTTGATTGGGATAACTGTATAATATTATGGTACTTATTTCTATTAGTACTGCCCATGGATTATAGGAAGTAATAATAGAAAGATATGACAGCCAAAATATAAGGGAAATCTCTTTAGTGGAAGTAATGACATTGGTGGCAAGCAGCTCAAAATGCATTAGTAGTGCTGTTGGGCAAAGCAACAGGAGAGACAATGTAGAATCAGCACATTTAAACTCTTCATAAAAATAAAATAAAATAAAATAACATAATTTGCACCCCGTGACCCTGTAGTTAGGATATAGCGGGTTGGATAATGGATGGATGGATGGAACATAATTTGCATGTTCTCCCCATGTCTGCGTGGGTTTCCTCCGGGTGCTCCGGTTTCCTCCCACAGTCCAAAGACATTAAGGTTAGGTGGACTGGCGATCCTAAATTGTCCCTAGTGTGTGCTTGGTGTGTGTGTGTGTGTGCCCGGCACCCTGCCCGGGGTTTGTGTCCTGCCTTGTGCCCTGTGCTGGCTGGGATTGGCTCCAGCAGACCCCCGTGACCCTGTAGTTAGGATATAGCGGGTTGGATAATGGATGGATGGAAAATAACATAATCACTCTATATTTAACTACAGGGTCAAAACTCGTTTCGCTTGGCCAACATAGAAACATTTTGAAACATTTTGAAAGTTCATCAATCAATCACAGAAGAATGTCGCAATGCAGGACACATAGGCTTGGAACCAGGATACCATTTTGGATCCAGCCCATGATTTAATTACAAAGTTTTTAATATTAGAGTTTAATTGAACTTGCTCATATGAATGATATTTGGTCCTATTTTGTTTCCATAAACAATATTTAAAAATAAAAAGTGCAGCATGACCAGCTATCATAAAGTGTCCACATTTATTAGGATTAAGGATGTAAACCTAGGGGCAGTATATTAATGGCTCTGGAAACGTCAGATTCCTAGGATTACTAAGACATAAGTAGAATAACCAAAGTAAAATGAAAGAAAATTTACTTCATATAGCTTCTTCACTGTGCTGAGTGTGCCAAAGTGACAAAAAAGCATGGGAATAGGAGTTGAAACTGAGGTTCTTCACGAGTGACAGCTTGATACAATTATGTCTTAGTGTTAGACACAACCATAAACTATACAGCAGTTCCCTGTGGTTTAACCATTAAAGATGGCCATCTATTTAACAAATGAGATAGGTCAACGTGAAACCATAAGCACTAAAAAGGCGTATTTGACGAAATTATGGAAAACACCCAAGGCAGGCCAATATTTTCTTTCTTTCTTTCTTTCTTTCTTTCTTTCTTTCTTTCTTTCTTTCTTTCTTTCTTTCTTTCTTTCTTTCTTTCTTTCTTTCTTTCTTTCTTTCTTTCTCCTCCATATTCACCCACATTCACACACATTCTGATATTCTGTCAACTAAAAGCAGGCACATAATCTTAGCTGCATGACTTTGGGATATGCAAGGAAATACATGCAGATATGGGAAGAATGTGCACACTCCACAAAAATAGTGACCTGGCCAGCAATTGAACCCTCAGCTTTGGAGATGTGTGGCAAGCATTAAACCACTTTGCCACTTACAATGGCACCAAGATGATTTGAGCATTAAATGAGGACATAACAAGCAAAATCACAAAATTGCAGACCGATGAATAGATGATGACTAGGCACCCTCTATAAAATGAAAAGAATTACAACTGCAACTGGGGGAACCAGAACTATGGAAACCAGTCTGTGTGCCCCCTGCTGAAACTTTTACTTTTGAGTAATAAAAGACCTCCTTCAAAAATATACCACATTTCGAGTTTCATGACCTTTTTTACATGTCAGTTTGTGTCAAGATTTAAAACATACTGTATTTACAGTACATTACATTGAATACTACATAATAGAAAATAAGTCATCATCAGTGGTGTACTGCATGCAAAAAAGGAAAATTAAAGTGAGAAAGTTCTAGTCATTCATGCCACTGGTGTGATCTGAAAATACAGTAAAATGTTCTGTTTCAATAAATACTGTAGGTAAGGAAATTAAAACAGTCAGCTTGTTAACTTACAAGTCTTCTAACCAGTCACATCCTGTCTCATTTGCAGATAAAAACAAACAAAAAACAAAAAAAAGATCCGTGGACAATTTATATAAATGAATAATTAATGAGTATGTCTCTAAATTGAGACACAGTTTGTGCAGTTATATTTAGTAAGTGTATCTTAAATGTGTTCTTTTTAAACAAATTTAGCTAATAGCATTTTGGAAACATTTGAAATTACATCACTGCTTCTAAGGATTCAAAACCGACATGGAATCATAGTGGATCTTCTATATTGCAGTTCAGCAAGTCACACTCTGAAGACCTGCTGAAAAGATGAGGGCTTACACAAGCTGCTGCTCTACTTCCAAAAGAGAAATTTCCCATAATATTAGTTCAATCATGAATATATTTTCTTGTTACTTTATAATCGCATTTGATAATATAAAGAATACAGTACTATGTTATGCAAAATTGACTATGACTTATACTTTTGCAGGCAAATGAAATACAGTGTACTAGTCTAAGGGCAGGGTTAGTGATACACACAACTGTCACCACCAGGGGGTGCCAACTGAATGTTGTGGCCTGAAGCTGTTTTCTTATATGCTAAATGAGCATCTGCTGCTTTAATATAAAGTTATGATAGATAGATAGATAGATAGATAGATAGATAGATAGATAGATAGATAGATAGATAGATAGATAGATAGATAGATAGATAGGCACTGTATAAAATAGGCAGATAGATCTTACCTGTATTCATAATGAAGATTGTGTTTGCCTCTTTGAAGGATTACCCTGAAAATAAATAACAGATGATGTGCTATTAGCTCCAACTGTGGATTTTCCTGTAGTTCTTCATGTCACATATAATAGATCAATCTATCTTTTCTTTGTAACTATTTTTTTTATCATGTGTCACTTTACAAAGCAATTCAAAATGAACTTGAAAACAATACTTACTGCATACCAGAATAATAAAAGAGTTAATGTTAAGACAAATTATTACAATTCTGATAGTGACATCATTTAAAAAGTGTAGTATTTAGAAAGATGTTGCAAAATATGTCCAATGTGAAACATTCATAAAACAAGAATAACAATAAAACCTAGGCCTTCCTGCCTATCATTGAATTCAGACATGTAGCCATTGTTTAAGTAAAGCTGCCTTCTCATATGCTTTTTTAAAATTTACTCATGTCACTCCTGGGCAACACACACCAGGACGTGGTACACGCCTGGTAAAGGGCATAAATCTGGGAGCAGTGTCTAATCCATTACCTTTCCTGTATGGCTAAGCAGAATGAGTTTTGACACTGTAGTTAAATATAGAATGATCAGCAGACTCTGTGTTTCATGGCTGTTAAATAACAATGAAAATGCATTTTAAAAGAATATTTTATTTTAGAATGTGTCTATTGATTAAATTAGATTGGGGTATACATAAAATATATACAGTGCTACAAAAACTAAATGATTGCAGCACTAGCAAGAAAAATCAAATTACCTCATTTGTTACAATGGATGTGTAAGAAAATCTGTAAAATGGTTATTTAGATGAAGACTACACAAGATATACTGTACCTCAACAATATGAGAGAACTGGCATATACAGTACATACAACATGATGGGGAGGTAGTAGTTTCACTTTTACAGGAACACACTCAAGGACGTCAGTGGAAATTGAGGGGAAGTGCATTGAAAACAGAAGTGAGGCAGTACTTCTTTACGCAAAGAGTTGTGGGACTCTGGAACAAACTACTGAGTCATGTAGTTGAAGCAGAAAATCTGACAACCTTTAAAAAAAAACTAGATGAGATACTGAGACAGCTTAGCTGTTAGCTAAACAAAAAGGCTTGATGGACTGAATGGTCTCCTCTTGTTTGTCAATGTTCGTATGTTCTAAGAAAATACACTTTTTAATAATCATAAATGAATCGCTACGATGCAGAGTCTGTGGAGAGCATCTGCAAGGCTCACCTCTCACATTCATAAAAGAATAAATAAGTGGTTGTTTATCTACTGAAATGTAAGAAGTCTTTTCATGGCTGTGTTTCTTCTGTCTTTTCAGATCCTTATAGAAAGGGGCTTTTACTCATCGTACTGTAGGAGAGCAGGTCTGATGGCATGATCTTTGAATTTTACTGAGTGTGGCATAACAAGAGCAGAGCCAACATGCCCCAGAAGAATTAGCAACCTTTTTTGTACACTTTTGGGGGTACTAAGGTCCAGCTAAATGTAATTTACAAAGTCTGGAATTTGAAAGTACTTAAAAAGTTACCACTCCTTACCAGTAGCCCATTGATCTTAGAAGAAGGAAAAAGGCAAAGGGCAAAGGATAATCTGACAGGAAGATACTGAAGCCAGAGACCGAGAGGTAAGATGAAATGAGAGGGATTTTTTCTGAATTTGCTGTTCCAGGAGGTGTTTTAGAGATGGAAAATTGAGTGCTCAATGCTACCAGTTAGAACCAGCATTAGGCGAGATTATGGAGCATCTAGAATTTACTTTCTATTTTTTTTCTGTCTACTTTAATATAGTATTTTATCTATGTCATGTGAAAAAATATATGAGAGCTACTAAATGCCTTAACTGGAAAATGACAGAGAAAATAGGGGAATCCTTAACTTTCAGAATAAACACTGGCTGCCCTCAACTCTGAACTAGAGAAACAGATTATTAAAACAGATAGATAGATGGACTTATGAATAACTGCAATTTGTCAAAATTAAAAAGAGATCATTCATGCAAATTTTTTTCATCAGGAATCACTTCTCTTGCCGTATAATATTTCTAGTGAGAAAGTTTTTCAGATAGATTGCTTAATGAAATAATAGTATAAAGCTGAGAATAAAAAAGTCTGAATTAGCATAAACTGCCCTAAATTGGGGTGTCCATAAGACATGTAACAATTTACTTCATGAGGTAGAAGTACATCAAAAACAAGAATAGTTGTGTCAAATATTTGAAATATTAAAATGTGTGCTTTAATTTAAATGTTTAAAGTTTAACTACTCTAAACTGTAACAGAAATTTGTAATTGAATACATTCTATTGGAACTGAGTAAGGCTGCAGAGAGTCACATTCACGCTCTACACCTTCACTCCATGGCATTTTTTCATCTAGTCTCTTTAATACTTCAAGCAGAAATGTCCACCTTTGGGCAAAGACACTTGGCCCCTAACTATTGGTATACTTTAGTGAAATAAAAATACTAGTTTAATTAATTAAAGAAAACGTACAATAATATGTCTGACAGATGAAAGGAGACCTTTCATTCCATTAAGCTAATCTGGTAAACTAATAGTTACATTGTCTCTGTTTCTCATTCATATACTTTTAAAACTACATGACTTGGTCACTTGTTACAGATTCCCATGGCTTACTTTGTGAAGAAGTCCTTTTTGCCTTCTATCCTAAATGCACTTAATTTGGATCTGATCTGATTCCCACTTTAACACACAGAATTTTGCTGGGAACAATTTTGTCAATGTCCTTGAGATTTTTGAACACCTAAATAAAGTCTCCTTCTTATAACTAAAGAGGTTGATTTTTTGAGCCTATTGGAAAAGGGAAGACCCCTTAGTCCAAAGATTCATTTGGTTGGTCTACTTTACCCAAATTCTAGATGCTTTGTATTTTTGTAGCATTGTGACCGGAAGTTCAAACATTGATACTTTAGCTTCTAGGGTACAGAAAGGCCTTCTGTGCACCCTTAAACCCAAATAAGGCATTTACTTAACATAAGGTACACTAAAAAGTTAAAAGGCGAAAAAAAAAAATAAAAAACAAGCAACACAAAACACATGAAAGTTGTGCACAGATATAAGGTAATTTGCCAACATTCCCTTCTATAAGGGGGAGTAGCTGATCTGTTTCTCCTTTTGCACTTCCAGTTTCTTGGGTCCCATTTGTTCTCTTACTATTAGAATGCAGCCATTTTTCTTCTCTGTCCTCTTATTGCGCTCTTGGAGGAAGTAGTCACTTTAAACTCATCTGGAGTATACCTCCTGAGCTGGGAGAAGTCATGCAAACTACTGGAGGTCCCTGGACAGACTAGCCTCTGGATATTTCTGGTAACCATACTGTATACACCTGAAAATCAGAAAAAAACAGGCACTACCCTGTTGCTGCTTCTTGGCCTGCAACACATGGTCTTACAATTATCGTCTCTCTCATAGCAAATCTTTTCTAAATCACCAACTTATGGATTCATTAGCTATAGCAGTAGAAAGGAATCTTCCTTTCGTGGCCTGATCACCTCACTGAAGTCACCCAATAGGTATCAATATAAAAAATATACCAGCTGGCACATAAAAAGTACCCAGCAAATTATGGCGTACACACTGACCTATGTGACATACCCTTCTGTTGTGTTAATTACCACTTCGACTTATGAAGACAACCTTTGTAGTATGGACTTTAGGATTCTTTGGTTTCAGTCCATTGCTCAGAGAACCAGTAGTGTGCCCCTTTATCAACAATTTGCAGAAGCAGTTACAACTGACTTTCACTCTGTGAATCCGTTACATGTCAACTTGAAAGAGCCAGTGCAAACATATAGCACCACTCCAGCAAGCACAAAGATGGCAGAACAAATACAAAAAAACATGTGCATCGGGACTTACCAGTAGCTTCACCTGACTAACTTTTGTGTGCTAACTATATATATATATATATATATATATATATATATATATATATACACTAGCAAAGTACCCACGCTTCGCAGCGGAGAAGTAGTGTGTTAAAAAAGTTATGAAAAAGAAAAGGAAACATTTTAAAAATAACATAAAATGAATGTAATTGTCGTAGGCTTATTTTAGTATCGAGAGTGAATTTGATGATTGTAACGAAAAGGTGGGAGTCACCAGCAGGAAGACGTGAAGCAAGGCCAACAATGACAGGTTTGAAGCGGTGGAGTAAATGAAAAGGCAGAAGTCACCAGCAGGAAGACAATAACAGGCTTGAAGAGGTGGAGGAAAGAAGAAGGGAGAAGTGAGCACGACAAACAGCTGAGGAAAGTAAGGAAGCGAGTGAGGAGGCACATGAGCATGGGATGTCGTTAATGTATTATAGGCAGGGAGCCAACCACGTGGTAGGTGCGCAGTCAACAGCCATGCGGAAAAAGGAAGGGGGACCGGGAGTGGCCCTTGTGCGTCTCTGTCGTGAAATAAATCGCCTGTTAACGGAAATAAGGAATGAAACCACCAAAAGGAGAGATCAGTTCCAAAAGTTCCTTATGGCATAATGGTGAGAACCACCAAAAAAGAAGATGTTATTTTCAAAAGTTCATTATGGGGTACAGCGCAAAATGAAACATACTTAATGTTTGTAAGTACAGTGTAAAGGATGAGCATGGGAGATTTGGGCTTCCTACGTATATTGGAAGTCGCAGAAATAGTGAGGAGGGGTTTCCCCTATCTATGTATACAGTTTAGGGGGTATACCCGTTCCCACCCCTTGGGTGTTGCAATAGGACATGAAACATACCTAACTTTTGTAAGTACACTGCAAGGAATGAGTATGCGAAATTTCAGCTTCCCACCTATATGGAAAGTGGGAGAATTAGTTATGAGTCAGTGAGGGCTTTGTCTTTTATATGTATAGATACACATACACATATATACTAGCTGCGTGTGATCTTCGGAACAAAAAATAACCCGAAGACTGCCTAGCAGTTTTACTATATTCCGCTAATCTTTAAGAATTACCCAGTGCAGAGGACATGGATCCACCTTGTGCTTGCTGCCCCACTGGCTTTTGTAAGAAGACACTGGAGATACCATACCTTAGCTGTATCGCTGTCCTGTTAATCTTTGTCTCAAGAAAATACCTCCATATAAACAATGTTTTTAGTGAAAAAGTCAAGCCTTGCCCACTGTTGCTGAGGTGTTTTTTTTGCATGTTGTTGAGCTGTGGCGTTTGCTTCCTATTGACGTGTCTGTTCATCTGTCTCATTAACACAACGTCACTGTTGTGCAGTGACATTTGTAGTGAGGTGCATGCAAGTGCTGAAAAAATGTAAAAGTGCATGCATGCACCATCTAGTGGCTGTGGTTGAGCGTCAGCTGCTCCATACACACACACACACACACACACACACACACACACAGAGGTCTTTTTGTTTAAATATGTCTAAAATACATCAGGAAATCAACAAACTTGGTGACCTCTGTGAAAGATTTCACACCAAATAAAGTCCATTGAAAACAGCAAACTTGTGTCCAAGCTTGGGGTGCTACACCACCCCCTGGTGACCATACCACTAAATACTATATAAAAAAGGACAGTTGAGCTTTGTTTGGCAATTAAAGTGATACTAAATTTACAAATTGTTACCATCGCTTCCAAAGACCAGGTATAATATTGCAGTTCAGGTATGATAAATAGCATGACCTACTTATGGCAACCCATAGTTACTTCACAGGGTAAAGCCACTCAGATCAAATTCAAATATAATTAAATTGTTACCACTAAACAGAAATAGGTGTTACACAATGGAAAATATATGCCAAGCCTTATAAAGATAGTTGAAACACAGCCAAATTAAATCTCAAAATTAGTTCCTGGTGAGAATCTGTAGCTCTGGTTTATAAGGATTTTATTGCTCCGTTATCTAAGTCCATATGGAGTTGGTAAACAAAAATTCTCAACTTATTTTCCACATGTGCTATATAGTAGTAGGGACTCAGTACAGTTCACCTGACATGCAAAAGAATAAAAATTATTTGATCATTGTAAAGCAAGCAAGAATGCAATACAGTCGATTCCTGTTAATCGGACCACATCGGGACGCGATCATTTTGGTCCTAACCGGCTGGTCCGATTACACGAACATGCCCTATATATGTGCAACCAAGACGGGACGTGCTATAAGTAACAAGTAAAATGTCATTATGACTTTTATTGTGCTGCACATGCGTATGGCGAACGTACAAACAAGAACTACGTACATGTACATGTACGGTTGCTTACAACTTTGTTTATTGAAAAGGAAATCTACAAATTCTTCGAAACGATCTACACGACACTCAGCATGCGAAGCACAATAAAAAAGGTTACATTACCAAATTCCAGTCAACGTTTGAAGAACTTGTCTAGTGTGATCTGACGCATTCTGTTGACGCACTACACTTGACCTTTAATAAAAGCATAAATTCTCCTGGGGAGCCCAGGGATCCTCCCGATGTCACTGACCTGCTTTACATCCACTTTCCACGGGCGACTTGTGGCTTCTTTTTCTTATTCTCTGTCACGTTCTTTGGTCCGATTAAACTGATTTTTGGTCCAAATAAGTGAACAATATTAGGCTTATGTAATACGATCTGTTTCGGTTCTTTAGGATTCGGTCCGAATAAGCAGCTGGTCCAATTAACCGGTGGTCCAATTAACCTGAATCGATTGTATAAATTGATAAAAGATAACATTATGCAATAGAAATGAGATTACAAAAAGACATGGAAATAAACAGATTACAAAAGTTCCGGGGCCTCATGTATAAAACATACATACACTCAGAAATGTGTGCTATTTCTTATGCAAAAGTCAGGATTTATGAAACATGAACTTGGTATGAAAATTCTCTTAACATTACACAAAACTTCAAAAAAGTCCTAGACTCATCTTATTTCATTGCGTATTTCACTGCCGCGTCTTGAACTACTTATATCACAGTTAAGTGACATGTTCTCTCAATACACCTCTCTTTAATGATGCTAATAATGCAGAATTAATACACTTAATGTTAATTGGTTTAGTGTGTAGCCTACCTATTTTATCTATAAAAAAGAATGTGCTGTACTGACATGTGGAAATGGCAGTGTTACCAAGAAGCCATCCATCATACACACAGCAGGACCCTGAAGTCTGGTTCCTCCACTACTGTTTGATTAAATAAAGAAATTGTGGGCTCAGCCAAGCCACCTAACAACAACGTTTGTCAGACACATTTGAGCATTATATGTTAGTGGTATACTTATTTCTTGAAAGTGCTTTCTGTTTTCTAAACCAAATTCATTCTATGATGGTGCCTTTATCTCAACATAAGTGCAATCAATTGTACCAATTACATTAGAAAAATCAACAAATCGCTGCAAATTGCCTTTAGAGCTCAACTTGCTCAACTTGATGATAAGAAAATTGGATGTATCTGGGTAGCATCCTAATTACACAATCCCATATAGATGGCATGACACGGCTCAGGATGACTGTGAGATTCCTGACTTGTCAGCCTGTTCATGCTGAAAAGCTGCCATGGCCAAATACGGCTTTAGGAAGTCAAAATAAGCTTATAAGCCAGTCATCATCATGAACCAAAAAAATGTGTCAAAAAGGTAGATTTTGGAGTGTTTGGACTCATATAGCACATTGCTGTATAGCCCGACAAAGGTCTAACACATTGTTATGGCTTGTGCAGTATTGCACAACATAGCGCTAAAGATGTCACTCAGGACAATTCAAACATTTTGATGTTCTACTGTAGAATGTAAAGAGACCTGTATGTATTGCACATTGACATTTTCTTGGCAAAATTGTTTTTTTTTTTTTTACAAGTTTAATGAAAATGTTCTTAATATCTCGCAGTTCAGTATATTCTGGGTCAATTCACATATTGTTACATTTTCTATCTACAGCATCTTGTCAGTTAACTCACATTGCGTGGGTCCCACAGCACTGATGGAAGTCTGGAAACTGCACAATGGCACATTGCTACTATCTCTCCACTTAGCTGCTCCCACTCTTGCTTTTTTCATTTATTTGCGACTTCCACAGAAAGACTAGCAAAAAGAATGCTTTTATGGTTCTCCACTTCAGTCTGTAATACCTCAAGTTCTCAATCACTGAAGCTTCATTTTCTGTGTTCTCCCATGGTTAGTAAAGACGTCACTCAGGAACATGGTCAAATATATATGGTGATTAGATCATGAATATTCAAAAAGGGGTTGTTAAGCTATATGTGGTTACTGGCAGGAAGTGATAGAGAGTGTATAAAAGCATGTGCACAAGTGCATAATTTTAGTTGATTTGAGATTTATAAAGGAACTTGGTGTGGCACGGACTGAGCCATTTTTGCCTTTCGAGCATAAGCAAAATATTAATATAGAATAAATGCAATGTTTTATACATGTGATCCTAAATATAGAATTAGAAAAAAAATGCTAAAAGAAGATGATTGCCAGTATAAGTTAATATCATAGCAAATATAACTATGGAGAATATAACCAAAGACGCTGTCGAACAATGGCAGATGTAAAATTAAAGAGGGAAATCATCACATTTTAGCCATAATATAAACACCCCACCTCTTCAAGAGTTCCACAGTGTAACAAACACAAAGATGAATACACAGTGCATTCACTGAGTGTTAAACAGCAAATCTTGGGATTACAAGATGATAAGCATCTGTTGTGTCTACAAAAAGAGCAGAAAATTCAGGTATTTTAGATTATTGGTTTCTTTTTAAGTTTACATTATTGACTGTGTGAGCTTCATTAATTAATACTAATTTCTGTCAATCTTACATTTTTTTTGAAAAAAAAATTGATCACCAAAGAAGACAATGTGGGCTGTTAATTATTAGACACAAATTTGGGAGGTGACTATTATCCAGACAGAAAGCCAGTGTGCCCGAGACACTTGTAATTGCTCAGTTTAGTAGGAATTGGACTCAGAAAGCATCTTTTTAAAACTGCTGAATGTTTTTTATTTTAAGGGCTTACATAATCTTAATAAAATGTGTTGAGACAGGCACACCGACAAGTGAATAAAGTGATCCTGAAACCTACTTTTGATCAGTTCAAGAAACTGGAAAAATCATAAAGAGTAATGGGTTGTTTTAAATGCAGTACATCCACATGCTGTGGTGAACTTAGCTACATCAACACCTTATAGAATGCATTTACTGTACACATGAACAAGGAAATGGAAGTGCAGATGAAGGCTAATGATGACTTAGTGTAACACAAAGGAATAAAATGTTTTTTTTAGTTCTATGAATACACTGCACATGGAACCAGACATCTTACACAGTGATTGAAAGGTATATTTTGATAACCTCAGTATTTGTTGATACATTAAGTAATGCTGAATTGAATGGTCTGTATTCATTAAAGCTTTTTGCCAGCTTGTTCGAAATAAGTGAATCTGAGGTAGGCGGTGGGGTATAATAGTTAAGAATTCCTATGTGACTATGAGAAAGTCACTTAACCTGCTTGTTGTCAGAGTGTGCAGCTGCCAAGTTAATGTAATGTGTACAATGACCTTAATTGGCCTGATTAAGTGCCACATACTGGAGGCACTTGGGAAATCAGTGCTAATTTAGATCAAAGTCTACTCAGGTGGGCAAGCTGCTCTTTAGAAGTGTGGAATGGAGAAAGCTGAGCAGGTAGCAGATGATTTTTGAAAAAGCCTGAGAGGAGCATAAAGATGGCTGGAGGGAGCTTAAAAGAGTTAGCTAGGACTAAGGTCTAGTTAGAAGATCACCAGCATATCAATAAGAGTACCCATGTGTAGTGATGGGAAAATGAAGCCTCATGAAGCGTTGAGGCTTTCTATTTGTGCCAAAAAAGATTTGAAGCTTTGTTGCCTTACCCCAGTATGAACAGTGACATCTGGTGGTTAACTGAGGTCAAGGCAAGCTCTCAAGAGCTCATGTGAAGCAGCACTTACTGTTTCAGTCTCATGTTACCAGTATAATATCAGAAGTCTGTAATCATTTTATTCTGCTTAGGTCCTTATCCATATATACTATTTAACTTTTGAACGCCGTTTTCCGCTGTTAGTCGCCATCTGTCACCAAAGCTCTCCAAATCTCTCTCTCCTCACAACCCAACATTGTTGAATGAGAATGATGCATTTTATGATTACATCTTGCCTGAAGAAGGGGCCTGAGTTGCCTCGAAAGCTTGCATATTGTAATCTTTTTAGTTAGCCAATAAAAGGTGTCATTTTGCTTGACTTCTCACTATATAGGCTACCTGTTACTTTAGCATCAAAGCTGTCAAACCGACGAAACGCTGTCAAACCAATAAAGCGCACTGTGAAGCACTGATGACGTTCGAAGCTACAAATGTCACGGGTCACATGACAGCGGTGTTTTGACACAACCTTCGACACACTGATTCAACTCACTACGCTTCAGATTGACTGACACAAGCTTCGACACTTCGGTACCATTGTCCCATCTCTACCCATGTGCTTTTGTGGTCAAATGAGATTTAAAAATAAGGAAGACACATCTTTTATGGTACTAGCAGAGTGACTTGTTTTATTTTACTCCAAAACGGCAACATATGCTAATAATTTTTTATGATTCCAATATATTTATTATATTACAGAGAGGCGTTTCCTGCACTCTGCTTACATTAGTACTCCTCTCTAAACATTGCATTATGAAGGAAATTTACAGTGCAGTAAAAATAAAATATGAATGCTTGATGCATCCCTTGAAAGGCTGTACAAAGCTTCCCCTGCTTTGCAAAGTTAGCCAAAGCCTGAACTGCCTAACACACACGTTTTTTAAGATTATTACTATTAGTTTAAGAAGAAAACATTTTAAGCATTCCTGGGCCCCATTTCCAAAATACATGGAAATTCAACTGAATGTATTTAATTATATCATTTGTTATCAAAACAAACCTGAATAATACATTTTCCCTTCATTAAACTCTGCATAATAATGTTGTTTACCTATGCTTTATCACTTTAAATTTCACTTTTAAATGAACAACGTCTCCATCTTACTTTGGCTTTTTCAACTCTTTCATGATGGTGTTGGAGCTGCAACGTTCAAAAAGATATGAAAAGACATGTGAGTAACACACGAGAAAAGCCTACTGACCCAAAGCACATGTGTGAGAATGGCTGAAACCGTGGTCGTGTGTCACCAAGATTCAGCCCCACCTTAAACATCAAGCTCTACTTTCCAAACAGATGCTACTGTGGCGTGGGTACTTGGAATAAAAGAGGAGATGACTGGGTGTTAGTGCCAGCCGTGAGCATTTGAAAATTGTCCCAAACTTGTCACAAAATTCATCTTTACTGTTGTTCATGGTTAAAAAAAACATTGTTTGTATAGTCGAATATTTCTAAAGCAGTTGTTTGTAATTTGGAATAAGGCTCTATATACAGTAAAGACACTGATACATTTTGTTTAAATTATCAGAAAATAAGGCTAAAGATTGCAAAATGAAATGATGTAAGACTCACTATTACTGAAAACAATATTAAAAATAATGATGAACACACCAAAGCCGTACAACATGTAAAAATGAATAAGCTACTGAGCTGCTGTCATACAGTATACAGAGAAGTCTGCTTTACAAAAAGACACCACTGTTCAATGAAACGTAACATTTTAGATAGTGCTCAGTAAATTCTTCAAAAACTAAAATGCTAATTTGTTTAATTCAGGCAAAGATACAAAAATAAGATGGTAGCCGCATCTCCACATTAAATATACAGTTAAGATGGCAGTAGTGGCTAACAGCAAATATGGGAATTCTGTATGCAAATATTAAAAAATTGTGGTACTTTCTATTATTGTGATGCAAATTAAGGCGCCATGTGCCTGCAGACTTAGAATTTTGGAGACTAATTTTAATATTAGGGTTAGGCTCCGGATGGTTATTTAATTAAGATTAGAGACCCAGGTTACTGTTGCTGCCCTGTTTGTGAGGTTAAGTTTAGGATTTGGGTAGGGGTAGATAGTCTGATTTTGAACCGTGCGTCACACTAATAGAAAAGTACCAAAATCACTTTATCACTATTTTCTTAAAGGGTTGTGCATTTAGAGCAGTAAAAAAGCAATGACAGTTTATTTTAAATGTATTTTTCCATTAAAGATGATTTAATTCTAATGTATACTCGTGATTATTCTTCCTTCATACTCAAAGTACCATCAACAGCTCCACATCACGAATGAAAGAGAGACTTCACTATAAAAGCAGAATGTGTATGCTATATGAAATTTACAAAACACACACAGCATTGGACATCATTTTGCATTTGATTCAAGTTAACAACTACATAAATAACACTTCAGTACTGTGTAATTGTGACGTAATACTTTAGCACTTTCTTTGTTATGTTAAAAATCCTACAACCATTCATTTACTTTTGAATTTGTATGTTTGCATGATCTGCAGAATATTTCGTTTCTTCTAAGTGCAGGACCAAAACCAGACCCAGACAAGACACTAGTCTATTAGAGTGTACACATCTACACACATCAATACTCACATAAGGTTACTTTGGTGTCCAAAAATTAACAGAACCAAATTGATAAAACCAAACAGAAACTATAGAAACAAAAGAAAACAAACAAACTCCATACAGACAGTGTCTGCTCCTGGATATGAACTGATGAATTTGGAGCTGCATAGCAGCAGAGCCAACCATTGTGGCATTGTGCTGCCAGTATAATAAATCAAGCTTACTCAACACTTTATCTTCTCAAGTCTTATATACGAGGGGTGATAAAAACGTTCTCAATACAAACCAGAGAAGATTTATTCTGTACTACAAATTTTGTAAGTGTTCAAAAATTAGTTCCTTGTACTAAAATATGTTAATTACAAGTATCTAACCTTTGCATTTTACAGTGTATATTTTTTTTCATAGATGCCAGAAACCGTAAAATGCAAGTATTGTACTAATTTTTGAATTTCTACCACTAGAGAAAAACATATGTTTAGAGTTTCATTATTAACTACTCAACATGTACCACGACTAAACTCCTACATCTGACAAGGTCAATAGGTTGACTGCAAAGTTTTGTTATAGTAGAATCATAGTCTGACCTTTGACATCAACAACAGAAGACTATGTTGCCACAGTAAAGTGACAGTGCAAGAGATGGCAGACATTACAGAGATTAATTATGAGTGAGCAGAATTAATTCTTTGTGAACAATCAAACATGGACAAGTCATGGCATGTTGGGCACCCAGAATGTTGACACCTAAAATGAAGCATCACAACATCTAAAATTTCAAAGAGAATCTCAAGCTAATGAATTTGGACTGGGATAAATTTAAGAAGTGTTTCATGAGTGGAGGTGAAGTCTGGATACAATACTGCAACTACGATCCAGAGTAAAAAGAACAATGTCAACAATGGAAGCCTGGTCATAATCCAATGCCAAAGAAATTCAAGGTTTAATTAATACACTGTACAGAAGATCACAAAATGTTGAGATCATAGTCCATATTGATTACATGTGTCACAAGGACCACATAACTGGTCAAAATTATGCTGACCTGCTTTGAGGTTTGCAGTGGTCAGTTAGGGAAAAGCAACAAGGCAAGCTACCAACCAGCCCCTTTTAACTTCATGAAAAGGCCAATGCTCATGGTGAATAGCTTATAAAGGCTACTCTGTTAAACCTGTGGATTCAAAGGGATGCCACACCACCCTTTTCTCTAGACCTGGCCTTGAGCGACTACCACCTTCTCCCCAATCTGAAGAGCCACTTTTGTGTAATATGCTGTGCTAATCATGTCATTTTCTGCATTTTGAGGTAGACAGAAAAGCAAACGTTACAAGAAGTACATTAGTGTTCACGGAAATTATGCTAAAAAATAAAACTTGCTTGGTGTTATTGGTGCTTATCATAATAGATCAGGCTCAAAACATTTGGATCACTCCTCCTGATTACTGAGAAACTGTGTTAACAGTCCTGTCCAACTTTAAGCTAAAAAATTAGGGTTTTAGATGTTTATTAAAAATGCAAGATACTGTAACATAATGATTCATCCTCTGAAATAATTAGAAATTACAGCCAAGAATAAACATTGACTTACAATGCTGATAGATTTAAAAAGAAAAATAATTAAATTATCTCCCTTACAGAATTAATGAGGCTGACTGTAATGGTACACAAGAAATTCAAAACAATAAAGAATTTCATAAATCTTAATCTTAATTGAATTTTCATTTTTTTAATACCTATGTGAGTGCAGTGCAGACTTGTAGAAGGGCAAGTTGCTTTAAACATGGGACTAGAAATAAAATAATAATTTCGCATTTTAGCACATTTTCTTGAAAAAACAAAAATCACATTATTCAGAATCAGAATAAGAATTCATTTTATTGGCCAGGTAGACTAATGTGTACTAGGAATTTGTCGCCTTGGTAGTATTGATGTAACATAAAAGGACAACACAAAATACAAAAGGTTAAAATATGAGGCAGTAACACAAAATATAAAGATACAAAATTATCCCATTTTTCAATTCTGTATTTTGTTGTATGTTTAATCAATTTTGAAACCATGAAAATGAGTGTGATTATTTTTGGCCAGGGTCTTTGAAGGGTCTTTACTTGCAGCAGTGTTGCTTAACTTGTTCACTGAGAAATTTTATGAACGGTGATTCTTCTCTGATTTACAACTGTTGTCACTAAGTGTGTAGATATTTTTACTATTATGGTTCAGATCACATGAGAAAAATTGTTGAATTGCATTTGAATTGGTAAAATTCCCAAGACTGATTTGTTATGTACTTTTCAATCTACATCAGTAACATGCAGAGATTTTGCTGGGCAATGGTCCCAAAGAGGAGACATACTTTACGGGGCAGGATTTGTTTTAGGATCCTGCAGTACAATATACATATTAATTTTAATATATTCTCAATGTATTAAAATCATTCATTAACAAAAAAAATTAAAAATATGAATACCCATTTGCTTTTTCGGTGTTGTTATCTTTTGGGTTTTATAACAAAATATTCCTTTTGGATCCTACCATATGTTTTGATAGATTGTAATGACTTCATCTTTGTTAACAGTGGTATATTTCTGTAGGAGATCAGAGAGCCCTTCTTGTCCATATGGATTTCTCAGTTTGGACTAGGGAATCGGGAGCCCGGGATTCCCAGACATTTTTCATTTCCGTATTCCCGTGAATGAAACTGCTGTAATTCCCAGGAAAATGGGAACGGCCAAGCCAGCATATATAGCGTGTAAAAGTGTAAAAATCGATCAAGAAATAACAGAGTTATAGTTGAAAATAATTAAGGTGGTGCCATTGCTGCAGCTTGCACTTCATCAGACAACAGCTTTGAACAGCAATTTGAAATTGCAATGCGTCAGTCTGTTGCATCCGCATTATCTGTGCCATGAAACTTGCCATCACAGAATGATGACAAGAAACTGGATGCATCAGTAAAAGCTGAAATGGCGGTGTTTCAGAGCAACGGCAAGCGCGGGTGTTGTTTAGAACAAGTGTATCAATATCTGATGATTGTGCCGCCTACTTCAGTGGAGGCAGAGCGTGCTTTCTTAGCGGCTGGCATACTCTACACGAAGGTGCGCTCTCGCCTGGATGACCGCACGCTGCACACGTTGTGCTTTCTATGCTCTTATTACCACAACTAAAGAAACATGTACTTATATGACAGCAAGAACTGCTTGTAGATAAGGTTAGTCTTTTATTTGTGTCAACATATTGCAGCAGTTTTATTAAAAATAAGTGTAGGTCGTTCTAAAACCGTTCACATGTGAGATGCCCGTGTACTGTGTCATCCCCGGGAGCCCAGGATTCCTGGGAATGAAATGCGGGATTCCCGAATTCCCGGGAATGGATAAACCCGTCCAGGAATGGATTCCCTAGTTTGGACTTACACAAACTGAATTGGGGATTACTTTGTTTAGCAGCTGCTGTTGATACAGGCAACGTGGCATACTGGATTGTAAAATGGAGCCTACCTAGCTTCAGCAGGGTACTCTGCTTATTGCTGTTCTCTGTTTCTTACAATGAAAATGAGGCTGCACTTATGCTCAAAGGCGATCAGTTAGATTAAAATAGGAAGAAAGCACACTTGATCCAATGAAGGAAAGGGACAGGGGCTTGAGCCACTCGTCTACGCATGTCCCTGCACTATATTCTCTCTAAATATCATGGTTTATGTTTTCTAGAGAAGGTATGCAGCAGAACTTAAAAGTTTGTACATTTGAGAAAATAAAATAAAAACATAATATCACAAATTGTGTTTTTCAGGATGATATTGCACAGATTTAATAGTTAAAAAACACAATCTCATTAGCAGTAGCAAAAATACTCATGTTCAGTGGGATCTCTACAACATCTACCACCTGATGTGTTATCACTTGAAAATCCCAAGGTATGAACCAATGACTTTACCCATCTGTCCCAAAAGATGCAATATTGGAAAGTCTGGCAGTTCCAACTAAGAGAATTTCTATCATTTTTTCTTGTTATTATGGTGAAAAAATAGCATTGCTGCGTAGCAGAGGTTTAAAAATCAACCCATGGTAAGGGTACCTAATTGCAAAGGTACTGCTAATAGTGTACATTTTAACATGTGAATTATGCATCATAAAATGTATCTATACTGTTATTTGCTAAAGCCTATCCAGAATTTAAAACATGTTTTATGACTGCAAACATTTAAATACTCAGAATATCACTTCTGTTTCGCTCTACTACAAAACCGGATTATTTATCCCTATTCAGACAGGATTATTTTTATCACCAGGAGGTGGGGAAAAGTAATAATTACCGGAAGACCTCTGTCATTTTTAAGCTCTATTTGGATGGGATTAGTTTTTACACCAGGAGGTGGTGTACAGCCAGCTATTTAACAGCAGTACTTTACTTTGTACCAGCATTTCACTGTTGTCTTTAGCTACTGTATGCGTACTGTCAGTTTGGACCACATTAGCTTACATAACTTTTACTTATAAGAACAAGTCCATTTGCACCTGCAAATGACCTGCTCCCACATGCTTCTTTTATATAAACTGTGAATATTAGCACCCTTACAGATCTCCAAGGGTATTTATCACAACCTAGCCCCCGTTATCCAGCATGCACAACAAGGAGTACACCAACAGTTCTTTTTTTTCCACTCCAGGAACTAGGTAAAGAAATTACCGGAGGACCTCTGTAACTTCGGTCCCATTGGAAATACTCAAATGATAGAATTTAACTGACATGATGATTCATATAGGAGTTGTTTAACATGGTGTTATTTTTATGGACTTTTCACAGTATGCAGAAGTCTCCATATTTTTTACTGAGCTGTGAACACATAGCTCGTGAAAAGTTACCAACGTGAGCAATTCGGACAGGACTAAAATTACTGAGATTCTCTGGTAAAAATTACTTTACATCATCTGCTGGTGTAAAATTAATCTCATTTGAATAAGGCTTTAAGTGAATTCTCCTTTACCACGTCATACAAAAAAACATTTTTATCCTTGTGTTATGTGCACACATGCCTCACCAAACACCAAAAAAAGACAAATAAGTGAAAAGCAGACTCTTGTCTATGAACTTAAATGAAATATAAAAAAAATATGTATATATGAGGGAAAGTCAAGCTAAAGTTAGAAAATGGGATTTATTAGAAAATGTAACGAACCTTAACAAAACTGATAATGTCATTCCTCAATGTATTCTCCACCCTTCTCAATGCACTTATGCCACCTGCTTGGAAGTGTCTGGATTCCAGCAGTATTAAAGGTTTTGTCTTGTCCTCGCATCCACTGGTGGACCACTTTCTTCACGTCGTCATCTGTCTTGAATCAACAACCACCCTGATGTTTTTTTAGTGGTTTAAAAAGGTGGAATCACACGGTGCCAAACCTGGTGAATAAGGAGGATGTGGCGGTGATGACGAATGACGCCACTCTTTGCTGGCCATTTTTGACTCAGGTGTGAAATAATGAAACCATGATTCATCAGTTGTGATAAATCGATCAAGATATTCTGGAAGGAACACTTTGAAAACACATCAGATCTCAATTGGAAAAAATCATGCTGGATATCTATACTTATATGATCTGGGTAATGTGTTAGGAACAAAAGGATGCCACATTGTTTGATGGAAATGAAAATGATCAACCTACAGGGGGCTGAATTCAAAGACACCCCGAATATCAAAGTGAAAAAATGATGCGTCAGGCTAGTCCATTTTGCTAAAATTTCATTGCAGCAATAGTTTGTGTGGCCCCCACGTGCTTGTATGCATGCCTGACAATGTTGGGACATGC
The DNA here is from genome assembly GCF_900747795.2 of Erpetoichthys calabaricus. Taxonomy (NCBI): domain Eukaryota; kingdom Metazoa; phylum Chordata; class Cladistia; order Polypteriformes; family Polypteridae; genus Erpetoichthys; species Erpetoichthys calabaricus. The sequence continues at coordinate 141,990,998 of NC_041398.2, read as the reverse complement.
TCCTAATGAGACGACGAATGGTGTTCTGGGGGATCTCCTCCAAGATGTAGACGAGGGCATCTTTGAACTCCTGGACAGTCTGAGGCGCAACCTGCCGGCGTTGGATGGACTGAAACATAATGTCCCAGAGGTGTTCTATTGGATTTAGGTCAGGCGTACAGTGTCCATTTTAGGACATCCTCCTCCCTCCGAAAAAACTCCATCCTTCCTACTACCTTCGACAAAATATTCCTCCTCCCTGCGAGGAATCCCCAGTCACCCCTCCTCCCTCCTCCCTCCTCCATCCGCTCTCAGTTCTCCGCTGTCCGTTTTCCGTCATCCACCCTCCTATCTCCGTCATCCGCCTTCAGCTCTCCATCAAACCCCACACCCCCCCCCCCCCCCCCATCGACATTTTCGTTAATGAAGTGACGTAATACTTCAGCTCCACCTTCTTCACAAGTTCATTAACCATGCCGCCCGCATACAAACTTAAAAGGTTTAAATAAAACAGAAATATATACCTTTATTTTTACTTCCTTAATTTGTGGAGGGTGTATCCTGTAGCAAAGCCCTAACTTTTTTCACGAAAGCCCCTTTCAGTCAATAAGCCTTAAAAACAGGTGTAAAGATATTGACAACAAGCAACGCAAACCCACCAAGACATGGAATCGTTTAAATCAAGGCGCTGTGCTACCTTATTCCAGATCGGTCCTAAGGCGTTCGTATTTTTCAAAGCAGCTCTGGTTTCCATCTGCATCTGTAGCTGAGTTGAAAAACACCATCCCATACTATTAGTTAACGATTAACACATTTCTATATGTATTGTAAGCATACAATACAACTGATAATATGTTGCGCTTATTTATCTGGTGTACCGACATTTTTGCGTGGTTTGTGCCCTTCAGAATGAAAAAAGTTTGCATTTACCTTTTTAATAAAAGGCGAGCTTTTAAGCCTGAAAAATCACACCGTAAATGCACACGTTTAATTGCACATGTGTTAATATGTATGCTTAAACAATATTAAAAGACACTCAACAATTAACGTCATTTACTTTCGTTCCCACGTTTGAGTCGTGCTGTAAATTCTTACTGTGAAATATAATTGACAAATAATTTGGTTAATGAACTTGTGAAGAAGGTGGAGCTGAAGTATTACGTCACTTCATTAACGAAAATGTCGATGAGGGGGCGGGGGGAGTGTGGGGTTTGATGGAGAGCTGAAGGCGGATGACGGAGATAGGAGGGTGGATGGCGGAAAACGGACATCGGAGAACTGAGAGCGGATGGAGGAGGGAGGAGGGAGGAGGGAGGAGAGAGGAGGGAGGAGAGAGGAGGGAGGAGGGGTGACTGGGGATTCCTCGCAGGGAGGAGGAATATTTTGTCGAAGGTAGTAGGAAGGATGGAGTTTTTTCGGAGGGAGGAGGATGTCCTAAAATGGACACTGTACAGGCGAGTGTGGGGGCCGCTTCACTCCATTAGAGAAGCGAGAGTCGGGAGGAGGTGGATGAAGCTTTACAGGAAATAGTGGAGGAGAAAAGAAAAGAAAGAGAGTGTTGTGCTTGCTGGAACTGTGTCTTACTTGTGGGGAACAGCAAAGGCGTTTCCCACAAGAGAAAAATAAAATCTGTGTGCTTGAATTTATGCCTCCTGCATCTGTCTGTGTTGGGTTGGGGTGGTTGGAGCACCCTCTAAAGGCCAAAGTATATATTTTTTAAGTTATTGATAGTACATGGCCATTTCTTGTATTGTGTTTGTGGTTATCATTCTGTTTGTATCCTTTGCTATTTGAGGCATGGTGGAGCAGTTTTGGCCACAAAAGTCAGTGCAATATCATTGGCAGACACTTTTCTAGCCCTCAGGTACACTTAAAAAACCATTGCACCATTATTAGCCACTCAAAACTAGTGCAGTTCCTCACTGCCCCAATGACTTCATGAATGAATTTCATGGTGAAGTCTGCAGACATTTCTGGGATTTCACTCAACTCACATTTAAGCACTCATCACTAATGGTGTCTTTGGGTCAAAAATCTACTCAGCTACTGAACTGACACAGATATCACGACCCTGCGCTTGTCTGCTAACAGTCATGATGCTTCTAAGACAAATGCTAGATTTGTCAGTAGGGTAGTTGTTTAATAGAGGATTGCTTTGGGTTAATTAATTGCTCCTTGCTCTCAAATGGAATGCTGCATACAGTTCCATCTATACAAGTAACAGATGAACATATTAAAGTTATAATAGATAAATGTACTGTAGCAATTCAAAGAAATGGAGAAAGGCACATTGCAAAAAACAAACAACGACACGCTGTGCCCCTTTATTTGTCTTGATTCTTGACTGCTATGCTTTCAAAAAGCCTTTTAAAATCCAAAAAAAGCCAAATATAATCTGCCTTGTTAAATGCTGTATCATTAATGTGATATCTCAGTTTGAGTATTTGTATATTCTATCTATATACTTCCCACTTTTATCCTACAACTCAGAGACATGCTGTTAGGTTGATAGGAAGCCCCTACAATTGCCTGGTTCACATGGATATGGGTGCCATTTACTGAGCTATCATACTGCTCTGGAATGGTTCCCTCTGAAAAAGGACACTGACTTCATTTAACAATGACAAATAAAAACTGGGCAAAGTAAGTGGATTTAAGTGCAGATTGTCTATTGTAATAAACATCCTATCTAAACAGACAAGGGGAGCTTTGTAACTGCCACTAGAACTGACACGATATTAAAGAAATGATCTTGAACAGATGACAATAAGAGAAAATATTATTCAATATCTATCAGTTAAAATAAATAGAAATTCACACCATGTACTCACTGTAGCATTAGTAACACTATAGCATTTACTCACTGTAGCATAATATGTTATTCCCGGATCCCATTTAAAAGCTCTTTAGCTTATACTTTCACCAGGGGCATCTTGCAAATCACTGAACAATTGTTTCCTTTTAACCACACTTGGAATTCAGGTGGGTTACCAACTTGCCCAGTGGCACCCAATTGAATAAACAGCAGTCTATCACTTTTCTGAGTGCTCTGTGCAGTTTATCTATCTATCTATCTATCTATCTATCTATCTATCTATCTATCTATCTATCTATCTATCTATCTATCTATCTATCTATCTATCTATCTATCTATCTATCTATCTATCTATCTATCTATCTATCTATCTATCTATTTAAACTCTTTATTGAATCAGATTTTACTCTGTTTTGTTGCATAGGATGTGGAAAGGCTATCAAAACAGCCAGAGATTTAATCATTTAAAATAGCAATATTTTAGGATTTTGTTTAGCAATAACTTGAACCAGAGGCCCAATACACTGAGACGCAAAGGCAGATCAAATTAGAGCACCTCCTTTTCAGTCCTAAAAAAATGTATGCTAAATTAACAAACTCAAATTTACAACACCATTTGTTCATTTCTATTTATAAAAAAAATAAACTACAGAAATAGAACAAAAAATAGCCAATGATTCCACAAGTTGAAGCACTCTTAGTTATAAACTTTTGAAAGATTAAGAAGGTGACACCGCAGTGAAAAAATAATCTTGCATACAGCTCCTCATAAATCATCTGCACACATGTACTGTGCTGCTTAATTACGCAAAGCGTACTTGGATAAATCAGTGTTTGTGATGGCCTGTCAGCATTAAATGAAGGAGAGATTATAATATTGTATTTCAGGGTAGCAGACAGGCGGCGACAGGACAGCTGGAGTGGACAGAGGACTGTGTAAACCTGACTGAGGCATGAGTTACGGTTTGGATCCTCTGGGACAAAACATTTTAATGTTGTGTACTACTATGTGTAAATAAAAAAAATGCTTCCTCTGATTTACATTTAAGCTCAGCTGAATTTTACATTCCAATACTAGCTTAGCACTTTACCTTTTATGACGGACAAGGCTAGCAACAAACACCAAACACAGTTCTCAAATCCTGCTATCAACACAGAATGAATGATTTATATTTGAACTGCTATGTATGGGAAGAATGTGCTGGCAGGAGCCAATAACTATCCAGCCAAATATCTTAGAGAATCGAAGTTACCAACTAGATGTAAAACAATAAAAAAAAAATGAAATCTGTTACAAGCACAATGCAGCTGCAGAAAAGAATTTGGGAAAATTCATGTCAAATTAGCAGTAACCTGCTTAAAAGATTTTGCATGTTTTAACCATTATAATAGAAGAAATCAGATGTAGGGAAAACTTCATGTTTTATTCATAAAACAATGTATTCTTAGAATACAAATGCTATTACTGTTAATTAGTTTTAAAAACTGATTGTTTGGATTGAAAAAAATAGAAGGATGTATTTGGATTATTTTTCTCTACACTCATTTAGTTAAATCACAGGATACATATGTGTATATATTATGGAAAATGGGGGCACAGAGCAGAGGCAGGGTACAGCAAGGCCATGTAAAGTAGAGAGCAAGCACAGGCAGGGACCACATACAGTATGTTGGCATGTCCATACTAAAAAATGGGCACCAGTAAGGGCAGAAAGCTCTACAGGTAAACTCAGTGTTGAGGCCTCAGGCACACAAGGAGAGGAAAACAGGTGAATTGGGAGGAATATATTCAATTATCTCAATCGGTACTAGAGGGCTGTTAACCCAGAAGGTGTTAGAGAACTCTGGAATTCTATGCAATAAGAGGGTGATGCCTTAGAGGAAAAATGGTTAATAGACCTCCAGGCTGAAGACGTCAGTATATGGTACAAGGCTGGGTCACATAGACATCCTTTAAGCAAGGAGGTTACTTATACCATTGATTTGTGTTAACACTAGGGGGCTTCACCCCTGCTCGCATCGCTCGCCAACCCCACCGCCTGCGCTACACACCAGCCACTTCACCTCTCTGCCGCTTGTGTATATGGATTTCACTTTCACCAAACAACAAATTTTTTAATTCTCACGGATACGCCTCTTCATTAGGAAGAAACACTACCTTTCCCTGATGGCAACACGAATTAGATGATCTACAAGTCTCTGACTTAAAGTTTAAATCTGAACAATATCTACATACTTCTGTCATATCACTTATGTCCATATATAATTTGTTTGTTTGAGCTAATGTGATCTTTACTATCATTTTTTTGAGACTTTTGAATTTTAGTACTTTCATAATCTCTAACCTGCTCTGCATGTGTATCGCGCCAACGTTTTTGAACATCTGTATGACGTTCTACTTTGTCATCTACTCTTTGTCTTTTATTTCTGACCCAAGGTGTTGTTAAATCTCTTGGCACAAAGTCTCGTCTCGTGGGACATGAAATTATCTCTCTGAAAAAGTCTTGTCGTGTCCCAGGTTAAAAAGTGTCATCTTGTCTTAGGATTTTTTTTATATAATACAGCAGCGGTTCTCAAACTGTGGGGCGCGAAAAAAAGGGTGCGCAAATGTTGCCATATGTGGCGTAATTTCACTATTCGTAGGGAAATTTTAAACTTGTAGCGGTGTATCAGCAGCAAAAAATATAGGAATATTAGGGTTTCAAAAAAACGTTAGGGGGGCACGATTAAAACTGTTATGAAAACTCGGGTTGCAAATACTTAAAGGTTGAGAAACGCTGTAATAGAGAGACATATTGATATAGACACAAACCACACATAGTTCTATGTGTAAGCAGCAACCCTTAATCTACTAATATAAACGTTAAAACCTGTGACAGAGTAGACATTATGGCTGCAGTACTGATAAATCACAGAAAAGGAACAGAAAGTGTTGAAAACGTTGTATGAATTATATACATGTCTCTCAATGTTGGTTTAATTCAAAAATGTAAAAAATAATGGATACTTTGACTATGAGTAAAAAGAGTTATAAAAAAGTCATCACAGCTTTCCTAACTATGTCAGTGATTAAATCTGTGTCCCATACAATTTCAAATTCAGAGACCTGTCCTAGTGTTTAGAGTTATGTTTACCCCCAGAAAAACAAGTCAAAAACTTTACATTTTTTATCAACAAGGAAAAATGCTTTTACATGTCACTGAAACATGTAAATATAAAAAAAAAATATCAACATAAATATGTTAGGAAAGGTATGCCTAGTGTCCATTGCTGTACTGATGAAGATTTAGTACAGGTCCTTTATGTGATATATTTTGAGACAGTCATCAACACAATCAACACAGTACAAGTCTTTCTTTGTGCACTTTTCTTATAGTGATTTTTCTGTTTCTTGCACATGAGAGGGTAGAATGTCAGTGCCTGATCTGCACAATTGATGTGCCCATTATGTTATTGTAGGCTACCACAGCGCAATGCTTAGTGATATCCACATTTCTCCTGACACAGACATTGGCAGATGGTGCATTATGAACAGTGCTTAGGGGTCTAAAGTCTTTATCTTTCAATCATTATGCCTTTTCGCCATGCACCAACTTTCACCACGGTGAACTTTCAGGTCAGCAAATTCACTGGGAATGTCTATGGTCTATACAGTGCCATATGCATCAGTTTAACTATCCACATCAATTTCTGATGACCAATTCACATCTTCATTTCTGTTGCTTGATTCAACTAATGGTTCAGTTTGTGTTTGTTCTAAAACTAAGCTTTCCAGCTTTTGTTTACTCCAATTGTGTGTTGTGGTTGTAAGCTCTGTGGCTAAACACATAGAAATATCCATGATTTTTTACAGCAAAATGTTATTTTATCCACTAGATGGCAGCATATTATCGTCCAAGAGCTACAGGGCCTTAACACTGTAAAGAGGATCATTACATGTCAACCCACGTCTGACCCAGGCTCAATTATAATTACATAGAATTCCATGCCTGAATCAGACTTGCGGTTAATGCCAAGGAGGTTAAATAATAACAACACAGTGTTTGATTAAACTTGCGTAATTGTCCTGCTGCTATGCAGGTACAAATGGATTGATACTGTTAACGAAGCACTTAGCACATTCTATCACTGAAGGCGAAAGTTTACAAAAAATGTGTGAGGAGTAGAATGAGGTATTGAATGAGACACGACTAATGAAGGCAAACCCATGATGCAAAGCTGGAAAGAGCAGAGATGAGAATGACCATATCATGGAGTGAAAGGAAGATGAATGCTGAGTAAAGAGAAAGACCTGGTGTGGTAGCAATTAGTATTGTGCTGAAGACAAACAGGCTAAGGAGATTTGCGTGTGAAATAAATATAACTGGGTAAAAAGGTGTATCACAATGGAGCTGGAGGTCCACCAAAGATGTGGTTAGAGGTGGTAGTATGTGACATGAACAGAATTGGTCTCATACCAAAGGATGCTCAGAATGTGAAAAAAAGATTTGGGGGCACCCAGCTAACTTTTGTAAACTGGGAAAATGGCTGTTAAATTAGCTGGACTAACTTTTAGACCACAGCATTCCTTTTGGGTTCTTTATTTATTAATGTTAATTTGAGAATTTACTTTTAGGGTGTAGTGTTGCTCCTTTGCAATAAGGAGTCTGGGATATCCCTGTGTGAAGTCTGCATGTTCTCCCTGTGTCCATGTGGGTTTCCTCAGGGTGCTCTGGATTCCTCACACACTCCAGTGACATGCAGGTTAGGTGAACTGGTGTTGTTAAATGGCCCATGTGTTTCCAAGAGCTTCCTAAAATTCTAGAAATTGCATGGTGGTGCAGAGTTTAGTGCTAGTGCCCTCGAGTCTTGGGTTCAAATTCCTGTCTGTGTGGAGCTTGCATATTCTCCCTGTGTCTTCGTGTTCTTTTTCTATTGGTTTTTCAATTCTCCTTCCATGTATTTTAGACTAACTGATGTGACATTGAGTATATAAAAGTGCCTTATAGTGACTGGTACTCTGTTCAGGTTTGGTTCTTGTCTTTCATCTGATGCTGCTGAAGCTAAGAGTACTCTGAATTAGCATATTTAATCAAGAATGAATTGAATTTGTAGTTACAGGTTTTAAATCATAAATTTAAATTTTCTTTAACATTTTTATTTTCACAAATAATGGTAATATTTATAGAAATATCAGCACTGGCCCCACAGGGAGAAATTAACAGCACAATTTTAACTAATATAAACATTTTCTCATAAAGGCATAGTAAGGCTTCACTCATTGACACTTTTATGGTCAGTAGAAACCTTTCTAAAACATAAAAAGGACTGTCAAAGTAAAATGAATGCAATGTTTACATTAACGCAGTAATGTGTAGCAACAGAGTTAGAGCGACAGTTAAAAAAATAAACATGACACCAGTAGCATGGCATATCCAGTCCTTGGCAGACTTAGAAACACAAGAGACATAGTTAATTTTAATGCTTGGGCATTACTGGGAGGAATTGTATTATGCATTTGCTGGGCAACATGGTACCATTCATTGTTTATTTTTTAATTATATACTATCTAGTTTGACCTACTGTCTTGGAAATAAAGATCTAAACACTCTTCCTTGACTTTAGTGTCAAAGAAGATCAGAGAAGGTTATTCACTGCTACTGCACTCCTATGATATGCACAATGTCTATGCAGTTCAATGGAGGTAAACATGGCAACACTCTGCTCTCCTGTGCCCTTTTCAACAAGACTAAAATTAAACTGTCAGCCCGGACAATTTCTGGATTTGGAGCTTGCCTCGGGCCTCAACTTCTTCTCAAGTGCCATATTTTACAAGTGTGAAGCTGTCACAAGCGTAAATATGAGGAGGCAATTTGAAACAGAGTGTAGTGGAAAGTAAATATTGCCTACGCCATGCCCGGCTAGAAATGAAATGTGCCTTTCTTCTTTCTCAGATCCCTGCAAGATATAAAATGTTTTATTATTTTAAACACAGAATATACTCCATTTTCTTTCACAAATTCAACAAACCAAATGTCGGATTCAGTTTTGTTTTTGACACATACTTAAAATGTATTTTTTCTTTGCTGAATGGTGTTGTTAGATTTTATTGCATGCAATTTATTTAAACTGCACTCATAAATAAATACTTTCTGAGCTCAATTGTGTGTGCCTTCTATTAAATAAACTGAACACTAAGTATTCATCACATTTTAGATGTGTGCATTCATTTTAGCCAAAAACAAAAAAACAATTAAGGTAATGAAAGCACCTTTTTCATTAAGTCACATTTTAGTCCAGAAATTTGCATTAATATGAGTCAAAACAAAATTTTACTCAGCCAAAAGTGCTTTCTCTTTCTTTCATTCACATTTTAGTTATGTAATCTGCATTATTACCAGCTAAATTTAGCAGGCAAAATAGCTCTCTCCATTTGTCACACTTCATTCACACAGTCTGCTCTGCTATTAGTGAAAATGAAATTTGTTGCTGACAAAATCAACTGTTTTCAAGTCATGGCAGATTGTAATGGCGTTCACCACACACCCCAAACACCCGCCCCCCCTCAAAATCTCAGTCCACCAAAACAGCTTTCACTTTCTGTAAAATTACTCAATGCAAAAAATGTATTCCATGGAAATGGTGCTTTTCTAGTTACATTTTAGCCATACAGTCTGCATTATTATTTAATAGCTGGAGATTGTAATGTTGGTAGCAACTTTGCAGAGTGAATTTACAGGGAAGGAGCAGTAACTACACTACCAGCACTGCTATCACACTCCAAAGCAAGGCACTTTTCATATTTTTGTTAAAATCATTTGAATGTAATGCATTTATTGAAAAACAGAGCTTGGAAAATGTTTTGTTGGATGGAGGCAAGAGTGAGGGTGTGTACATATGTACTGTAATGGACTGGTACCCCATCCCATTGCAGTCCATCTAGGTGTGCCTCCTGCCTTGTGCCTGATGGCTACTGGGACAGGTACAGTTCCCCAAAGTGTTGCAAGAATGTTAAAAAGATCAATGTGGTATATAAGATTATGATAACATAATACAGATGATGGAACCTTGCATTAGTTACAGCAGACAGCCATTATTGTAAGTCACTGACCTTGTGGTAGGGGTTGGAGTAAAAATGAAGGGATGGGGGGGTAAAAAATCCATCTAGCAAATGGATGCACGTATGGATCTGTATAATATACACATTTAAGCAAAAATTGTTCTTTATTTAAATCTAAGTTCACTTTGCAAGCCTGATGTCCCAACCATATTGTGAATTTTCCTTGGGATTAATAAAGTATCTATCTATCTATCTATTGATTCCCTGCCTTGCTTATGAAAGGTGATAGGATAGGTTTGTATTATCTACATCCCTGCACTGAGTAAGTGTGTCTAGAAACTGGAGGGATGGATATATTATTTTTTCACTTTTTCAATCTATACATATTAATAAAAGGCAAAGCCCTCACTGACTAACTGACTGACTGACTGACTGACTGACTGACTGACTCATCACTAATTCTCGAACTTCCCGTGTAGGTGGAAGGCTGAAATTTGGCAGGCTCATTCCTTACAGCTTACTTACAAAAGTTAGGCAGGTTTCATTTCGAAATTCTACGCGTAATGGTCATAACTGGAACATATTTTTTGTCCATATACTCTAATGGAGGAGGCGGAGTCACGTATCGCGTCATCACGCCTCCTACGTAATCACATGAACTAAAAACAAGGAAGAGATTTACAGCACGAGTCAAACGCGGGAACGAAGGTAAATGACGTTAATTTTTGACTGTCTTTTAATACTGTGTAAGCATACATATTAACACATGTGCAATTAAACGTGTGCATTTACGGGGTGATTTCTCAGGCTTTAAAGCTCGCCTTTTATCAAACGCGGGAACAAAGGTAACTGACGTTGTTCACTGTCTTTTAATACTGTGTAACCATACATATTTACACATGTGCAATTAAACGTGTGCATTTACGGGGTGATTTCTCAGGCTTAAAAGCTCGCCTTTTACTAAAAAGGTAAATGCAAAACTATTTTCAATCATTCTGTGATCTGCTTCTCACAACTGAAGGCACCGTGGCTGATGGTAAATGACGTTAATTTTTGAGTGTCTTTTAATACTGTGTAAGCATACATATTAACACGTGCAATTAAACGTGTGCATTTACGGGGTGATTTCTCAGGCTTAAAAGCTCGCCTTTTATCAAACGCGGGAACAAAAGTAAATCACGTTCTTCATTGTCTTTTAATACTGTGTAACCATACATATTAACACATGTGCAATTAAACGTGTGCATTTACGGGGTGATTTCTCAGGCTTAAAAGCTTGCCTTTTACTAAAAAGGTAAATGCAAAACTATTTTCAATCATTCTATGATCTGCTTCTCACAACTGAAAGCACCGTGGCTGATGTTACGTCACTTGCTGTCCAACCATAAGCGTTACCTGGTGGTTAACCGGACACTCACTTCACTCCCTTTCGGGAATCGAAGCTCTGAGATTTTCTTTTGTTCTTAATTAAAATTTAAAAGCAATACTTCACCGCTGCTAAGCCCCTCTAGCGCTGACGTCCGAGGTTCGATTACCGTAAGCAAGTGCAGTGAGTGTGTAATTACATTCACGGCATTCGTAGTCTGATTCACAATCTGATTGTATGGGTGGTTACCTACGAGGTAACGCTTATACTTGGCCACCAAGTCAGGTCGAAGTGATCACTCGAGTAAAGGCAGCTTCACAAAAAAACAGATCCTTAACAAACTGTTATTAGTATATTTTCCCTCAATTTAAAAACGTTTTATTTTCTTCTTAATAAAAATTTAAAAGCGGTACTTCGCCGGTGCGAAGCGCGTGGATTTGACCGACTGACACATACAGACATATTCATGAGTGCAGGTACTTCGGAAAGAAAGCACCGTGTAAACCTAAAGTTTAAATTAAGTTCATAGACCTACAAAAGGTTGCCATTCATTTGAGGCAAGATTGCTTTTCTTCTGTACAACTATACGTTGCATTCTCAAGAGTGTGCTTGCACGGCTTCAGATATATATGTATATATATATGTATGTCTATATATAAATATGTAAGCTTATAAGTACTGCCTTACTTCTCTTTAAGAAAGGAAGATGTAATGATACTTGATTTAAACGATTCCATGTCTTCCTGGGTTTGCGTAGCTTATTGTCAATATCTTTACACCTGTTTTTAACACTTATTTACTGAAACGGGCTTTCACGAAAAAAGTTAGGGCTTTGCTACAGGATACACCCTCCACAAGTTAAGCAAGTAAAAATAAAATATATATTTCTGTTTTATTTAAACCTTTCAAGTTCGTATGCATAGCCCCATTTGGCTGTTTAATTTTTTTTTTCTTTCTTCAGTAATATTTAATCTCCTTAAAGAAAAAGAACATATCCATTTTACTTTTTTTGTACCTCTTTAGTAATATTTTAGTGTAAAAGGATAGCCAGTATTTAAACCTTTTATGTTACTTTATACATTTATTTTACACAATGTTGAAAAATTAATAAGAAAGCTTCATATTTTGGCAGCTGCTGCTTTCATTTTCAATGAAATGAAAAAAGCTCTCCAAGACAAAACGTCAATGAAGAAGAAACAGTTTGCACTATCTAAAAAGGAGAAACCCTCATTTATAAAACTTTGCTGCAGATGACTTAGCTTATTGTCAATATCTTTACACATTTTTTTAAGACTTATTGACTGAAACGGGCTTTCACGAAAAAAGTTAGGGCTTTGCTACAGGATACACCCTCCACAAGTTAAGCAAGTAAAAATAAATTATATATTTCTGTTTTATTTAAACCTTTTAAGTTCGTATGCATAGCCCCATTTGGCTGTTTAATTTTTTTTTTCTTTCTTCAGTAATATTTAATCTCCTTAAAGAAAAAGAACATATCCATTTTACTTTTTTTGTACCTCTTTAGTAATATTTTAGTGTAAAAGGATAGCCAGTATTTAAACCTTTTATGTTACTTTATACATTTATTTTACACAATGTTGAAAAATTAATAAGAAAGCTTCATATTTTGGCAGCTGCTGCTTTCATTTTCAATGAAATGAAAAAAGCTCTCCAAGACAAAACGTCAATGAAGAAGAAACAGTTTGCACTATCTAAAAAGGAGAAACCCTCATTTATAAAACTTTGCTGCAGATGACTTAGCTTATTGTCAATATCTTTACACGTTTTTTTAAGACTTATTGACTGAAACGGGCTTTCACGAAAAAAGTTAGGGCTTTGCTACAGGATACACCCTCCACAAGTTAAGCAAGTAAAAATAAATTATATATTTCTGTTTTATTTAAACCTTTTAAGTTCGTATGCATAGCCCCATTTGGCTGTTTAATTTTTTTTTTTCTTTCTTCAGTAATATTTAATCTCCTTAAAGAAAAAGAACATATCCATTTTACTTTTTTTGTATCTCTTTAGTAATATTTTAGTGTAAAAGAATAACCAGTATTTAAACCTTTTATGTTACTTTATACATTTATTTTA